>NC_084741.1:68242353-68342353 GCF_033978785.1 Entelurus aequoreus | reverse complement strand
GAGTTGGGAAATTGTGTTAGATGTAAATATAAACGGAATACAATGATTTGCAAAACATTTTCAACCCATATTCAGTTGAATATGCTACAAAGACAACATATTTGATGTTCAAACTGATAAACTTTTTTTTTTTGTTGCAAATAATCACTAACTTTAGAATTTAATGCCAGCAACACGTGACAAAGAAGTTGGGAAAGGTGGCAATAAATACTGATAAAGTTGAGGAATGCTCATCAAACACTTATTTGGAACATCCCACAGGTGAACAGGCAAATTGGGAACAGGTGGGTGCCATGATTGGGTATAAAAGTAGATTCCATGAAATGCTCAGTCATTCACAAACAAGGATGGGGCGAGGGTCACCACTTTGTCAACGAATGCGTGAGCAAATTGTTGAACAGTTTAAGAAAAACCTTTCTCAACCAGCTATTGCAAGGAATTTAGGGATTTCACCATCTACGCTCCGTAATATCATCAAAGGGTTCCGAGAATCCTGAGAAATCACTGCACGTAAGCAGCTAAGCCCGTGACCTTCCATCCCTCAGGCTGTACTGCATCAACAAGCGACATCAGTGTGTAAAGGATATCACCACATGGGCTCAGGAACACTTCAGAAACCCACTGTCAGTAACTACAGTTGGTCGCTACATCTGTAAGTGCAAATTAAAACTCTCATATGCAAGGCGAAAACCGTTTATCAACAACACCCAGAAATGCCGTCGGCTTCGCTGGGCCTGAGCTCATCTAAGATGGACTGATACAAAGTGGAAAAGCGTTCTGTGGTCTGACGAGTCCACATTTCAAATTGTTTTTGGAAACTGTGGACGTCGTGTCCTCCGGACCAAAGAGGAAAAGAACCATCCGGATTGTTATAGGCGCAAAGTTGAAAAGCCAGCATGTGTGATGGTATGGGGGTGTATTAGTGCCCAAGACATGGGTAACTTACACATCTGTGAAGGCACCATTAATGCTGAAAGGTACATACAGGTTTTGGAGCAACATATGTTGCCATCCAAGCAATGTTACCATGGACGCCCCTGCTTATTTCAGCATGACAATGCCAAGCCACGTGTTACATCAACGTGGCTTCATAGTAAAAGAGTGCGGGTACTAGACTGGCCTGCCTGTAGTCCAGACCTGTCTCCCATTGAAAATGTGTGGCGCATTATGAAGCCTAAAATAGCACAAGGGAGACCCCCGGACTGTTGAACAACTTAAGCTGTACATCAAGCAAGAATGGGAAAGAATTCCACCTGAGAAGCTTCAAAAATGTGTCTCCTCAGTTCCCAAACCTTTACTGAGTGTTGTTAAAAGGAAAGGCCATGTAACACAGTGGTGAACATGCCCTTTCCCAACTACTTTGGCACGTGTTGCAGCCATGAAATTCTAAGTTAATTATTATTTGCAAAAAATAAATAAAGTTTATCAGTTTGAACTTTGTGGTGCATTCAAGTCAATATGGGTTGAAAAGGATTTGCAAATCATTGTATTCCGTTTATATTTACATCTAACACAATTTCCCAACTCATATGGAGCTTTGACAGTATTTCCACATTCACCCATTGACACACGCATTCACACACTGATGGCGGGAGCTGCCATGCAAGGCCCTAACCACGACCCATCAGGAGCAAGGGCGAAGTGTCTTGCTCAAGGACACAACGGACGTGACGAGGTTGGTAGTAGGTGGGGGATTGAACCAGGAACCCTCAGGTTGCTGGCACGCACACTCTCCCAACTTCGCCACGCCGTCCCCAATATATAGTTTGAAATATTAAATAAAAAATGAAAAAAATAGTTAAATTATTACTATGCATGTACTGTAGTGCCAGTATTTTTCAAACATTTTTTCTCTCAATTGCTTCCTCCAGGTTACACTTTAAAAAAATATATTTAATGTAGATTTATATATACACATATACATGTATTATATATAATATACAACATATATACAGTATGTATTATATACAGTACAGGCCAAAAGTTTGGACCCACCTTGTCCTCATTCAATGGGTTTTCTTTCTTTCCATGACTATTTACATTGTAGATTGTCACTGAAGGCATCACAACTATGAAGAAACACATGTGGAGTTATGTACTTAGCAAAAAAAGGTGAAATAACCAAAAACATGTTTTTTATTTTCTAGTTTCTTCAAAATAGCCACCCTTTGTTCTTATTACTACTTTGCACACTCTTGGCATTCTCTCGATGAGCAGTGAGCTCATGCTAGCCAACGCTGTGGACACACTGAGCCAACGGCTGCTAAAAGTAAATTGCAGATTATAATTCATGCATCTCTAACTTGGTAGTAGACAAATGTGGCCATGGACCGACAGGCTGGTCGATTTTCACATCCCCTGAGTTGGCAAAATAGACCCCACAAGACGCTTCTTGCAGGATCTTTTTTTCTAACCTTTTGTAAGGATTGCGATTGATTCTTCATCTAAACGGGATTATGTGAGCGTCCTATAAAAGTGGGTGACATTGTTATCACCAGGAAAGATGAGGTCACCTTCCTAGGTTCCATTCTAGAGGCTAACCTTTCCTGTGATAAAATGGCAACCAAGGTAATCAAAAAGGTTAACCAAGGAACGAGATTTCTCTACAGAATCTCCTCTCTGGTCAACAAAAGCACCATGAGGATTCTGGCGGGAACTCTCGTTCAACCCTTTTTCGATTACGCATGCACCTCCTGGTACCCTAGCACCTCCAAAACCCTCAAATCTAAACTCCAAACCTCCCAGAACAAGCTAGTCAGGTTACTTCTAGACCTCCACCCCAGATCCCACCTCACTCCTACCCACTTCTCAAAAGTGGGCTGGCTCAAGGTGGAGGACAGAGTTAAACAACTTGCACTGAGCCTAGTCTATAAAATCCGCTACACCTCCCTGATACCGAAGTACATGTCAAACTACTTCCTTAACGTAAATGACCGCCATAACCACAACACCAGGGGGAGCTCCACTAACCACGTTAAACCCAGATTCCGAACTAACAAAGGTCTTAACTCATTCTCTTTCTATGCCACATCAATGTGGAATGCACTCCCAACAGGTGTAAAAGAAAGGGCATCTCTATCCTCCTTCAAAACCGCAATAGAAGTTCACCTCCAGGCAGCTACAACCCTAAACTAACACCCTCCCCGGATTGCTAATAATCAAATGTAAACAATCAAATGCAGATACTTTTTCTTATGCCTTCTGATCGATCTCTCTCTCTCTCTATGTCCACTACTTGCTGTCCAAATCCTACCTTCCTGCTCTTCTTAACTCTTTTAGCAAGTTACATCAATCAATCAATCAATCAATGTTTATTTATATAGCCCTAAATCACAAGTGTCTCAAAGGGCTGTACAAGCCACAACGACATCCTCGGTACAGAGCCCACATGCCAAATGAAAGTCATTTATTTAAACATTTTCCTTTTTTGCACCATCCAGACAGCCCTTACAGCAATAAACTCTAACATAGAGCACAAAGCGATCAGACACTGGTTAAAGTGATCGGAATTGCGGAAAAGAAAAACATTTCTCATGCAGATTCTACAACAGTCAGCGCATAAGTCCCAGGAAGGATAAAGGTCCATGGAGCAAAATAATCAGCTTGGTAAAAATCGCATCATTTTCCAGGAAAAAGTGCACTTTTTAACAAAAAAGTCAAGTCCCTCTGTGTCACGACCAATCAAAGCAGATTGATGATTAAAAATGTTAAAATTGTCAAATATACAAAATGACGGCGGTGTGGAAGATAAGCGTGCACACTGGAGGCAATCAGCAGGTTAAAGTACCACTGATTGTAACACACACACACTAGGTGTGGCGGAATTATTCTCTGCATATGACCCATCACCCTTGATCACCCCCTGGGAGGTGAGGGGAGCAGTGAGCAGCAGCGGGAATCATTTTTGGTGATTTAACCCCCAATTCCAACCCTTTATGCTGAGTGCCAAGCAGGGAAGTAATAGGTCCCAATTTTTTTAATAGATTTAATAATAATAATAATATATTTTATTTGTAGAAAGCACTTTACATTGAGCAAACAACCTCAAAGTGCTACAGTTTAAAACAATAATAAAAAGATAATAAAAATAAAAACTAGAACAGTCTAATAGCTAGAACAAGTATGCATATATGTAAAAAAAGGCTTTTTAAAAAAAAAAAAAAAAAGCATCCACAGTCTGTGGTTCCCTCAGGTGGTCAGGGAGAGCGTTCCACAGACTGGGAGCGGCGGGGGGGGCGTGGTTGGGGCGTGGCTAAGGGCATGGTTAAGAGGAGAGTATATTTACAGCTAGAATTCACCAAATCAAGTATTTCATATATATATATATATATATATATATATATATATATATATATATATATATATATATATATATATATATATATATATATATATATATATATATATATATATATATATATGACATACTTGACTTTCAGTGAATTCTAGCTATATATTTTTGATTTTATTATACATAACTTTAACTTATATAAATAAAAGACATACTTGAATTTCAGTGTTCTGCAGGCTATCCAGTAGGTGGCAGTATTGTCCCGTTTAAGAGTGTCACAACATTGCTGTTTACGGCAGACGAACTGCTTTACGGTAGACTAAACGTGACTGCTGTTGTTGTGTGTTGTTACCGCGCTGGGAGGACGTTAATGAAACTGCCTAACAATGAACCCACATAAGAAACCAAGAACTCTCTCTCCTTGTTGTGCACTCTACTCTCTAAAAGCCGTAGATGTTATGACGTCAATGGGCAGGCAAGCTGCTGGGAAAGCGGACGTGAGAACGGCTGTCCCCACTCAGGTCCGCATTGAGCTGGAGGGGGCGTGGCCTCCAGCTCCGGGTGAATACCGGGAGTTTGTCGGGAGAAAATCTCTGCCGGGAGAGGCGCTGAATACCGGGATTCTCCCGCTAAAAACGGGAGGGTTGGCAAGTATGGTTTTGGTCCTAAATGATCTCAGTAAGATATTACGGCTTGTAGCTGAGATTTGATGACCTATATTGAGTAAAACATGCTTGAAACTAGAATATCAAGTGTTGCAAAGCTGTGTCATCAACACTCACAAGTATAAAACTGCTTTTTTAAAGTAATTTCTTATTTCAAGCATGAAAAAAAAAAATCATGATTTTGACACAATTGTGTCTCATAATTAAAACAGATGACAGCTAAATGGACTTTGCTGTTTTATATTTAATGAAACAATAGAAAACACGTGCTCATATAGTAGTACAGTTGGAACAGTACAATAAACTGACAGTTAATATTTAAACATTTAACATGTGACATTTCTAACAATTTTGAACAGAAATAATTCATGCACATTCAGGTAAATTCCTCAAAACGACAATTTAAAAAAATTTGGCCGGGGGCCGGGCTGTATATATGCGCACTAATTGACTGAAAGAGCACGCACTTGGCGCGATGATGTCATGTTGTCGATGGAAAAATGCATTTTTACACCATACGATTTGCCAGAGCGGCTAGGAGACCCCGAGAGTAACAAGCGGTTGCCTTGTTGCCTTTCCATTAAGAACAATAAATTAGTTTTTAGTATAAGTTTGCTGGTTTCAAGAAATGTAATGCCGAGTGCATATCATTATGTTAAGATAATGGCACTAGCATTTACTTCATTTAAGAATATTTTTCAACATATTGAGCAAAAAGTTATCTCTCTCTCTTTTTTTTCTACAAAGAAAAGTGCACTTGTTATTAGCGAGAATATACTTATTTTAAAGGCCTACTGAAAGCCACTACTACCGACCACGCAGTCTGATAGTTTATATATCAATGATGAAATCTTAACATTGCAACACATGCCAATACGGCCGGGTAAACTTATAAAGTGCAATTTTAAATTTCCCGCTAAACTTCCGGTTGAAAATTCCTTTGGATGATGACGTATGCGTGTGACGTAGCCAGTGAAACAGAGGTATGGCTTCCCCATTGAAGCAAATACGAAATAGCTGTTTTCATCTCATTATTCCACAGTATTCTGGACATCTGTGTTGGTGAATCTGTTGCAATTTGTTCATTGCATTATGGAGAAAGAAGCTGAGCAAGCAAAGAAAAAAGTTGTCGGTGCGAAGCGGATATTTTGCGAGGGAAGTCAGCGACACAACACAGCCGGTGTTTCATTGTTTACATTCCCGAAAGATGCAGTCAAGATCGAAGAACTCGGACAACAGGGACTCTTACCAGGAGGACTTTGACTTCGATACACAGACGCCTGTAGAGAACTGGGACAACACAGACTCTTACCAGGAGGACTTTGATTTGGATACACAGACGCAGACGCGATACCGTGAGTACGCAGCTGCGCTTCCAAACATTTGATCGCTTGCTATAACTAGCTCGAGCTAGTAGCTAGGAGCTAGCATAACAAACACCTAGGTGTTTGTTATGCGGGATTAATTTGTGGCATATTAAATATAAGCCTGGTTGTGTTGTGGCTAATAGAGTATATATATGTCTCGTGTTTATTTACTGTTGTAGTCATTCCCAGCTGAATATCAGGTCCCACCCGCGCGCTTCCAAACATTTGATTGCTTGCCCGTACGTGCGTGTCATGTACGTAACTTTGGTTAAATATATAAGCTTTATGAACCTTGGGTTAGGTGAACGGTCCTTTGGGCTGAGTGAGTGTGTGTGTTGTGCAGGTGTTTGAATTGTATTGGCGGGTTATATAGACGGGATCCCGTCCATATAACCCGCTCGAACTATAACTAGCTCGAGCTAGTAGCTAGTAGCTAGGAGCTAGCATAACAAACACCTAGGTGTTTTTATGCGGGATTAATTTGTGGCATATTAAATATAAGCCTGGTTGTGTTGTGGCTAATAGAGTATATATATGTCTTGTGTTTATTTACTGTTGTAGTCATTCCCAGCTGAATATCAGGTCCCACCCGCGCGCTTCCAAACATTTGATTGCTTGCCCGTACGTGCGTGTCATGTACGTAACTTTGGTTAAATATATAAGCTTTATGAACCTTGGGTTAGGTGAACGGTCCTTTGGGCTGAGTGAGTGTGTGTGTTGTGCAGGTGTTTGAATTGTATTGGCGGGTTATATAGACGGGATCCCGTCCATATAACCCGCTCGAACTATAACTAGCTCGAGCTAGTAGCTAGTAGCTAGCATAACAAACACCTAGGTGTTTTTATGCGGGATTAATTTGTGGCATATTAAATATAAGCCTGGTTGTGTTGTGGCTAATAGAGTATATATATGTCTTGTGTTTATTTACTGTTGTAGTCATTCCCAGCTGAATATCAGGTCACCCCCGGCTCTCACAGCATCTTCCCTATCTGAATCGCTTCCACTCCCCACTAGTCCTTCACTTGCACTTTCCTCATCCACAAATCTTTCATCCTCGCTCAAATTAATGGGGAAATCGTCGCTTTCTCGGTCCGAATCTCTCTCACTTCTGGCGGCCATCACTGTAAACAATAGGGAACTTTGCGGAAATGTTCACCCGACTACGTCACGCTACTTCCGGTAGGGGCAAGCCTTTTTTTTTAATCAGATACCAAAAGTTGCGATCTTTATCGTCGTTGTTCTATACTAAATCCTTTCAGCAAAAATATGGCAATATCGCGAAATGATCAAGTATGGCACATAGAATAGATCTGCTATCCCCGTTTAAATAAAAAAAAATTCATTTCAGTAGGCCTTTAAAAAGGTATTTTTGGGTTCATTGAAGTTAGCTAATTTTACTTGTTTTGGAAAGTCTTGACAAGCCACATTTTCTTGTTCTATTGGCAGATAATTTTGCTTAGATAAAACAAAATACCCCAAATGTTTGTGTTATTTTTTCTTGTTTTTGAACACTGACTTTTTGCAGTGTACTTTCTTTGTTTTTGCACAACCTACAAATCAATATATTTTCCAGAAGAAAAAAAAAAGCTCATACATTGTCTCTGTTCGAGGACAACAATCACACCGTTCCAAGACAACAACATCCCATAATTCAATAGACACTTGTGGAGTACCGTGAGAAGTGTGCACCCTATAGTCTGCAGGTTATACATGCAATGATGTGGCAGCTTCTATAGTGTCTATCAGCTTTAGATGACACGTTTCAATAGCTGCAATGATTTAGGCCTGAGATGGCCGGCGTCTTCATGCAATCAAAGAGGTGAGAGGAACACCTGCGGACAGCGGAATAAGGAGGACGACCGGCAGTGTGGCTCACAACAACAACATTACATTAGCTGTTGGACCACAGTGTAATTTGCACCATATGGCTGACAAAAACACCTCTTATGCGTCTATGGAGTGTTGCAGCACAATAAAGTGGCTCTATGTAATTGGACTGTTTCCCATAATGCACTCAAGTTTATTCCCTACACAATGTGATTCATTACCAAGGTTTGACAATGCTAGCTGGTCATAGCGAAAAAGGATCTTTTGAGTCCCTCCCTCCTCTCCGAGCAGAAACCTTGACCTGGATGTGGCTGATGGGCAAGGCGCCGCGCTCGCCGATTGGCTAAACTGTGCTGCAGCTGCGTGGGGAAGGAGGGGGGAGTGAGGGACGCTGGGGGGGTTAATGGTGGGTTCTGGGGGTCAAGTCAGGAAAATGGTGGTCTTCCTCTTCAACCATGGCCCATCTGAGTTTGATAGCCCTACACTGCAGGTGTGTTCATCCAGACTAAGAACGCTTTTTACCCCGTAGAAAATCTTTGAAATGGAATGTTGGGTCAAGCTGTCGCCATTTTACAGGCTTTATAATAACTGCTAATGTTTTAAGTAACATCAACTACCAATGGAGTATAAAGATAAGTTAAACAGACACTGTATATTTAAACAAGGGTTGTACGGTATACCAGTATTAGTATAGTACCGCGATACTAATGAATCATATTCAGTACTATACCGCCTCTGAAAAGTACCCTAGAAAGATTACTGCTGTGCACACTCTTGGCATTCTCTCAATTAGCTTCAAGCTCACCTGTGAAGTGAAAACCATTTCAGGTGACTACCTCTTGAAGCTCATCGAGAGAATGCCAAGAGTGTGCAAAGCAGCAATCAGAGCAAAGGGTGGCTATTTTGAAGAAACTACAATATAAAACATGTTGTCAGTTATTTCACCTTTTTTTTGGTTAAGTACATAACTCCACGTGTTCATTCATAGTTTTGAGGCCTTCAGTGACAATCTACAATGTAAATAGTAGAGATGTGTGTGTGGGGGGTGGGGGCGGTGCTTGGTGGTAGCGGAGGTGTATTTTGTAGCGTCCCAGAAGAGTTAGTGCTGCCAAGGGTTCTGGGTATTTGTTCTGTTGTGTTTATGTAGTGTTACGGTGCGGATGTTCTCTCGAAATGTGTTTGTCATTCTTGTTTGGTGTGGATTTACAGTGTGGCGTATATTTCTAACAGTGTTAAAGTTGTTTATACGGACACCCTCAGTGTAACCGGTATCGCTGTTGATCAAGTATGCGTTGCATTCACGTGTGTGCGTACAGAAGCCGCACATATCTTGTGACTGGGCCGGCACGTTGTTAGAATGGATGAAAAGCGGACGTGACGACAGCTCGTAGAGGACGTTAAAGGCAGTGCCTTTAAGGCACGCCCCCAAGACTGTGGTCCGGGTGGACTACGAGATATAATGACTGATGAACACCTTCGTTCGATAATGAAGGTTGCCTCAGCTCAAAGCCTGAGCCCTGACATTAATGAACTAGCATCCAAGAAAAGATGGCAGGTATCTGGCTTGGGCACATCAGATTAGATCAGTGTGTTGCAAACTGAGCAGTTGAAAGTCCTGAATGGTTGGTTTATTCATTGTTATTTTATTTTCAAATTTATTAGCCTGTGGAAAAAGTTAATGTTGATATTTACCTCAGAGGGCTGCAAATAGAAAAGAGGCATTGATATTTTTAAATTATTGTTATTATTATTTGAAACTCGATTTGTATGTCACTATAAAGTTATATAAGCCTTGCTTGTTCAATATTCAATGCAAAACTTGTTTGGGTCCCTATTAAAAGGTTAATTTGTTCAACTTTGGCCCGCGGCTTTGTTCAGTTTTAAATTTTGGCCCAGTCTGTATTTGAGTTTGACACCGCTGTTGTAAGTAATGTTGCGTGCCAACAGAGGAGTATGCAACTTTTTTGCCGACCTTAACGTGCACATTCCGTCGTAGCCCTCGCCACAACAAATATCATACATTTTATTTGTGGCCGCCTTTCGAAACACCCAAGGTCACCTTACAGGCATGAAACATAATCACAATTAAAATTCACTATAAAACAAAGCACTAATAATACAGATAAAAACAGAGGAATAAGCAACACGACACTTCTCATTATACAACAATAACTGAAGAAGGCCTGTATTTATCTATTTTCTATTATTGACTTTATGCTTTTATTTCTATCCTTGAACTATTAACATTGCTATTTTATTCCAATTGCATGTCACAAAATTCTATCATAAAAAGGCAGTGTTTTTCCCAACAAAGAGTGTATGTTTTCCATTTTTTCAGTTTCAAAAGTGCACATTTGGCACTGGTATCGGATGGAATAAAACTATTAACCCTTTGAAAAATAAGAGCGTTTATACAAAAGAAAAAGCACTCAAACAAATAAAGTACAGTACAATACAACTAAGTAAAACTAAAATCAAAACTAATCACAGAGTAAAAATAGACAGCATTTTAAGGAAGTGGAGCGAAGGAGTCGTCATCACACTTTTAAACATTCTTAATCATACAAGCGTAAGGAATAGGCAAAAACATGGACAGTATGATGAAACTAAAATGAAATACAATTCCAATGTGCATTTTAAACATTCTTACAGTCATTATCAAACGAGGGTAAACATTTGCAAATAATAAAAACTAAGAGAAACTAAAATAAAATAAAACTACTCACCTTTAAAGACTGAGAGCTCTCAGGAAGTGGCGCGAAGGAGTCGTCCATTGCACATTCTCAACATTCTCAACTGTCATTGAAGTGTGAAAATGAGCAAACATGTGAAAAAAATAAAGTAAAACCCAACTAAAAACTACTCACCCTTTGAAAATTGAGTGTTTAAGGAAGTGCTTAACTCATACAAGTGTAAAAAGAAGTTAACCAATGTGCATTCAAACTTAAAACAACTACAATGGTGTAATCATCATTAACAATGCTTACCCGCAGAGGGACAATTAGTTTAGTCTCTTCATATCACTGACTTTTACAGCCACGTTAGCCATGTTGTTCTGAGCAGCCAGGACAGACATGGACGTGTTTTTTGTTGTTGTTGTTTTTTTTATACACGTAGTGGCGAGGTCGTCCTGGAGATAGAGACGTTATTCAACAGGACAGCATCGCTGCGTCGGGCCTGGATAGTAATGCAGTGGACTTCCCAGACACAGCGGCCAGTCTTCAGAACGGTATCCATCGCCCTTTTTGAGGGCCCCCAATCGGGGAGAGCAGGGCTTTGAAAAGTCGACATTAGCCCAAGGCAGGCTTGGGGCACTTTGGCTGGCCATCAAATATCAGGAAAAAGGCAAAAAGGGGGAAAAAATACTGTGAACTGGGTAGAAACGTTTTTTTTCCCCCTTAGGTTTGGTTTCTTTATCTGTTGTCTATAATCCAAAATCTATCAAAAAAAACCTCAAATTAATTAGTGAAGGTAGTGATTTAGCATTAAAAAAAGTTGACTGGAAAAGCACAAGTTCAAGAGTTTAGTACAGGGGTGGGCAATTAATTTTTACCGGGGGCCGCATGAGCTACCCGAGCACTGCTGGAGGGCCACATCGACAATATTTCAATTAAATTTTGCTCAATATTATTTTTGATATATACCGTAAGATAAATAATAATAATAATAATAATAATAATAGTAATACTTCAACATAGTGTGTGTAACAGCATTCCATGACTAATATATATAAACTAACATTAATAATAAATGACAGTAAAATAAGCACACGTATGACTGAGGAGTCATAGTGTAACTTTGTGTGGTTTCAATTAAATTTTGCTCAATATTATTTTTGATATATACCGTAAGATAAATAATAATAATAATAATAATAATAGTAATACTTCAACATAGTGTGTGTAACAGCATTCCATGACTAATATATATAAATTAACATTAATAATAAATGACAGTAAAATAAGCACACGTATGACTGAGGAGTCATAGTGTAACTTTGTGTGGTGTTTGAGTTGCCCGACTTTTTGTGTGGCCTTAAACGCACCAGTGGTTTAGTGCTATGCGTGTTGGTGACAGATGACAAGTTGGTTTTGGCCTGGTTTGTACGGCAGAAAATGACTAGTTTTTCGAGATAGAATTGTTTTACTCATGTTTTTGGTGTGGTTATGTCCGAATATAAACAGTTTTGTTCAATAAAGTGATCGATATAATTCCTGTCCTCGAAGCATCTCGATAGACGTTACAATAATTGAACGGTGTTCAATTGAACGGTGTTGACGAACACCATTAGGGCCGCTTGTTGTCACTGTCATTCAAAGTTGCATTGCAAAATTACATAGAATAAATATGTTTATTTTGTTTAGAATTCAGATGGGATTTGATTTGGTGCGCGGCATATATTTGCTGCGCGCAGCGGACGCTTGAGCAGTGCGCAATTGCGCAGGCACGCACCTTAGAGGGGACGTTGCTTGGCAGTCCATGTCTTGTTGAAAACACGCCATTCCTCATCAACTTTTCTCTTTTTGGCGTCTCGGGTGTAAACCGTGCATCACTTGTCGCTGCATGTGCACCTTCACTCGCAGGTTACACACGGACACACGCCCATAAATAATACTTTTCAAAATAAAAGCAGCACAGTTGTATTGCGCGCAGGACATAGATGTTTTTTCCACTTTATTTTGTAATTGCAGCTGTTCACATTCACTCACAATCACGCATACGTCCACACGGAAGTAATACAAATAACGATTTTCAAAACAAAAGCAGCACCGTTGTATTGCACACTCGACATAGATACTTTTTAAAATGTATTTTGTCATTTATAATTGGCCTCACGCGGGCCGGACAGGGACGCACAAAGGGCCGGATGCGGCCCGCGGGCCGCAGAATGCCCAGGTCTGGTTTAGTAGGAACTTTCACAAAAAGGCAAAAGCACAATAATTAGCAGAAATCTAGAAAAAAGTATTGCCAGCGCTTCACTTTTTCAACATTTTGTTATGTTATAGCCTTATTCCAAAATTGATTTATTTAAATTTTCTCCTCAAAATTAAACACACAATACCCCATAATGACGTGAAAAAATTTTTTTTTTAGAATTTTTTGCAAATGCATTAAAAATAAAAAACTAAGAAATCACATACGTACTGACAGTATTTTCTATGCTCAAAAGTGAAATGAAGTGAATTGTATTTATATAGCGCTTTTCTCTAGTGACTCACATAGTGAAACCCAATATCTAAGTTACACTTAAACCAATGTGGGTGGCACTGGGAGCAGGTGGGTAAAGTGCCTTGCCCAAGTGACTAGGATGGCAGAAGCTGGGATTGAACCTGGAGCCCTCAAGTTGCTGGCACGGCCGCTCTACCAACAGAGCTGTACCGCCCGCTTAGCAAAAGTGAGTTAAGGTGCATCCTGTTTCTACTAATCATCTTTGTGATGGTCCTACAGCTTAATTGGAGTCCACCTGTGGTAAATTCAGTTGGTTGGACATGCTTTGACAGGATTGTCTCAAAGCACAAATCTGAGGCCTCCAAAAAGGGCGATACAGCATTCATCTGTGGAGAGAGGGGAACCTTCCAGAAGGACAATCATCTCACCAATCAGGCCTGTTTGGTATAGTGGCCAGACAGAAGCCATTCCCTCGTAAAAGACTCTCAGACTATGAGAAACAAAATTCTCTGGTCTGATGAGAGAAAGTTTGAACTCTTTGGCGTGAATGCCAGGCGTCATTTTTGGAGGAAACCAGGCACCGCTCATCACCAGGCCAATACTATCCCTTCAGGGAAGCATGGTGGTGGCAGCACCATGCTGTGGGGATGTTTTTCTAACAGGATAGAGGGAAAGATGAATGCAGCAATGTACAGAGACATCCTGGATGAAAACACATCACATCCAATCCGATGGAGCTTGAGAGGTGCTGCAAAGAGGAATGGGCGAAACTGCCCAACGATTGGTGTGCCAAGCATGATGCATCGTATTAAAAAATACTTGCATCAACAATTGAACAAAGACTGAATACTTATGTACATGTGATTTGTTAGTTTTTTGATTTTAGAAAATGTGCAAAAGTTTCAAAAAATATATATTCACATTTTCATTATGGGGTATTGTGTGTAGAATTTTGAGGACACGAATGAATGTATTTAACTTTGGAATACAGTTGTAACATAAAATGTGGAAAAAGCGAATACTTTCCGGACGCACTGTATTTTCATGGTGAGGGGGGGGGGGGGGCTGCCCTGTGGGGCACCATTTGAACATGCAAAATTGTGTTTATAGGCTAAATATATTATTAGTTCTTATGTTCAAAAAGTAAAAAGTCGGTGTGAGAACAAAACACCACAAAAGGGGAGGGGGAGAGGCCCCAACCATGTTATGTTCTCTGAGGGGAGGTGTGCCACACTTTCAATCAATCAATCAATCAATCAATGTTTATTTATATAGCCCTAAATCACAAGTGTCTCAAAGGGTTTTGACACCTACTGTACTCGCCCCAACTTTTATTTCATAAATTACGGGATAAGGATTATGAAGGGGCAAGGAGCGGTCATGTCATGTGTGGATGTTTGGTATTAATGTGACACGACTTATGGTAGGTTTTCAGATTCAGAAAAAAATACTTTGGTACCAGCGGGGAAATTAAGGCGTTAGTAGCAGGGGAAAAGAAAAAAAAATGAGGACAATAAAACAATCAGATAATATGCTAATGTAGAAAAAAATAATACAAACAGGTAAAGTTTCAAAATATACTATAAAAGTTTCCTATTGAATATTTCAGTTTTTAATTCCCCCGGCCCCAAAAAACGGATTAACCCGTTTTAAAGACAATATAACATACATCCGTAAACGTGGATGCATATGCAAAAGTGGAATATATTTATCTGTACAGTAAATCTATTTATATGTGCACCTTTTTTTGTAAATGCAAACACTCTGCACCTTATTGCTCTTTTATGCTGCGCTACGACGAGCTAATGCAACAAAATGTTGTTCTTATCTGTACTGTAAAGTTCAAATTTAAATGACAATAAAGGAAGTCTAAGTCTAATTCTGACTAATACACTCAACTAGACAGGGAAGTGTGTTTGTCAACAAAGGAAGGTCCAGTTATATAAAGTATACTGACAAAAGGGGAGCATGTAAAGATAAAATAAGCAGTGGTCGAAGAACGGACACTTGCGGTACATCATATGATATTTGAACGCACTGCTGCCAGTCACAAATGAGACTTTATAACTCTAAAAACTCAATATTGATGAACAATATTAACACACAGACCAAACTATGTCACCATTGGTGTAGATGTTAGTATTTGACAACTATTTCTGCATGGTAGAGATCAGGCTTTTCTAATTAGTAATACAGATTATGAAGGAAGGAAGTGTTTGTGTGTGTGTAGATGTTTGGTATTATTATGAAAAAAGCACATTTAGAGGTTTGTATTTCTACTTATACTTTTCTTTCAGGAATATTTTTGAAGTGGTCTGGTAAATATTGTTTTTTATGGACTACACTACTGGAGGACCACATACTGTGATTTGGATTGCAAAAACGGCCGCAGCCATATTAGAGTAAAGGTCATTATTTTATTGATAAACATGAAATAAATGTAAATGGCTTATACTTGTATAGCGCTTTTCTACCTTCAAGGTACTCAAAGCGCTTTGACACTATTTCCACATTCACACACTGATGGCGGGAGCTGCCATGCAAGGTGCTAACCACGACCCATCAGGAGCAAGGGTGAAGTGTCTTGCTCAAGGACACAACGGACGTGACTAGGTTGGTAGAAGCTGGGGATTGAACCAGGAACCCTCGGGTTGCTGGCACGGCCACTCTCCCAACCCTGCTACGCCGTCCCCAGTAAAAAGTATAAACAGTAGTCGAAGTACAGACACTTGGGGTATGCCAAATATGCTTTTTGGATGCGTTGCTGCCATTCACAAGTAAATAACTTTAAACTGAAATTGTATTGCATGTGGAAGAGATTACAGCAATGTCAGATGGGTTTTGATCATAAACGATAACTGACTTCGAGGACAGACAAAACAAATTCACAATCTTCGCTGAAATATGACTGTTTGTTTGAAGACTATTACTGATGTACAAGGCTTGTCCATTCATTTGTGTTATGGGACATGTAGTTAAATGTGTAACAGTGTGTTGTTTATTAAACAAATGTTTTTTGGGGGTCTGCGAGACAGACATATTAGGTTTGTTGAAAGTTTTCATTTACGTGAATCAACTCTTAAAAACACCCCCAAACATGATTGGTCTAACACACCTTTAATAGTAATAATATTAATATCACCGTTGATACATGTTTCCCAATATAGTTGACCACAACAAAAAACAATTATTCAAACAAAAAACTTCTTTAACAGACATTTTATCTCAAAGTAACGACCTATGTTTACACCACCACCACCTCTGTAGCTCAGACCACGCAGCTTTAGTGGTTTCTGTTGGAGTCCTTATTGATCGTCTTCTCCCAGTGAAGTCCGGGCATTAGTTCCAGCAGGGTGACTAGACAAGTCGGGCAGGGATGAGCGCAGCCAGGATGTATGCACTTTGGATTTTGATCTCCTGGACAGCACTGGTATTGAGCGACACACTGTCTTGTCTGCGCTTTTACCTGCTGGGCCACCAGGCCTTTGCATTATCTGGGCTGTAGTAGATGAAGGCGCGATGGCGCCTTCATGGCCTACTGATCGCAGCAATCCCAAAGCTGGGTTATCTTCCTAAACGGGTTATCTTTAAGCGTAGAGCGCACACCGGGTTTAACCAAAGTTAAGGCGCTATGTTCCGTTCTATCACAGACGTCAAATGCAACGAGAAAAAGATAACCAAATAAATCCTGAGTAACTTGATGGCAAACAAGATTTGTAATTCATCAAGGAGCACCTTTGAATCCCCTCCTGAATTCATATTTAATATATTGAAGGGGGCTTACCACGGAGTCTCCTTGTTGGTCCTGCTCTCACAGTCACTGTCTTAATGTCTTTTGGCATTTCCTAGCACCTGGGTGAGAACTTAAAAGAATATAGTTAGTTTGCAGGGAGTGTCCAAGACTGGAACAAACAAGTGGTAGTTTCTGCCATCTTGTGGTGGCTAACGGCATTGCATCACCTCCCTCCAGCTTCCATTAGTGTTCCATTTATATCAACTAAGTCAGCTCATATCCCACCGTCTCACGGTGTTTGTTTTTGTGCCCACCGGTACTGGAAGAGCGCATCTTCCTGGCCCTCAGCACCCGCCAGCCTTTCTCGTAGTCGTCCTGGTCCACGCTGATGAGCAGGCGGAGGCCTTCGGAGCCCGCCGCCACCCTCAACGAGTCTGTGATGAAGACGCCCTTGAGGGCCTCCAGCAGGGCGCCGCTCAGATAGTCGGTCCAGAAGGCCTCCAGGTTGTCCAGCTCGGTGAACTTGATGTCGCACACGATGGATCCCAGGTCTCTGGCGCGCAGCAGCGAGTTGGCCTGGCTGAACAACTCAAACTGCCGCTCCAGGGGCTGCCGCTTGTCCGACGAGACGCCGTCTCGGAGCGCCGACTCGTGCTCCAGGTATTCGGCTCGGACCCTTAAGCGGACATCTGATAGTTTGGTGATAGTGGGGTGCGGAGAAGGGAAAAATCCAATAGTCAAGGATAGCATAGGGAAAGGAATAAAGGACAAGTGGGGTGGCAAGGGTGGAAAAAGGGGTGATGAAATCAAAAGGGGAGAGAAACAGGGACAACAGTCAGAAACATATTTCTAATAAGGCATTTTTACACGGCACAGTATCTGTTTGGTTTGTCTCTGTTTGGCCTCACTTTAACACCAAAAAATTACGAATATAACATTCTATTAGTCTGAGATACAGCAACAAACCCGAATGGAGGAAAACGACTGTCTACCTTGTATATATATATTTTTTTTTTCCCCTCAGTTTTATCCAAGAACAGAATGTGGGCAGTGAAAAGATGGGTCACTGCAGCAAAGTGGCATAGGAAAGTTAACATTACTAAACGACAAGCGTGTTTGCTCTTCATTTCTTGGCCACATACTTGACGGTATAACCTCCTGTATTTACTTCTTTTTCTCTGGGTTTTATCCAAAAGGAGACTAAAGGCGCTGCAGCAAAGTGGAAACCAAGGAATAACCTCAGAGATAGCTACTGTTAGCATGCATTGATTTTTGTCTTAGACGCCGCTCAAACTTTACCATGATTAACCTCATCTAATTACTTTTGTTTTTTTCAAAATGTGGGCAGTAAGGAATTAGGGCGCTGCAACAAAGTGGAGACTCAGGCACATTAATGGGGAAAGCTAACATTACTCTGTTTATTTTTTTTTTTTCATTTCTAGCCACATATTTTAAAACTTTACAAGGACAAACCTTTTCTCGGAATTCTATCCAAGAGGAGACCGAGGCCATGAGAAAACAAGGACCTGCAGCAAAGTGGAGATTGAGGCACAGCAACGGGGAAAGGTAATGTTACTAAGGGCCTGATTTACTAAAGGTTTACGTGCAAACTTGATAGCACACGCAAAGCTGATTTACTAAATGTGTGCAAAGTTCATTGCGTCTGTTAAGCAAGTAAAATTAGACGTGCAATCCATTTTATGTCTTGGTCTTCATTAATGTGCAGAAAATATGCCGATTAGCAAAACGGCCACAATATGCGGAGAAGATACAATTGTATTATACAGCACCCGCAATGTGATTTATCAACACTATCACCGTTTTGCAAGCACTCCAGTGTTTTATTTAGCACCTCTGAAAAGTATGTGCAAGCTGACACAGAGAGAGAGACAGCTGCAGAGAATGTGTCTGTCAGAAGTAAAAAAAAAAACATATCGTCTATGCAGCAACATCGTTTTATAATTTTATAGCTGTGTGCTGGGTGAGTTTAAGGGCTAATTTTTAAAAATTCAGTTGATGCATTTTGTTATCAGGTGGCGTTCTTTTTTTTCATTTAGAATACATATCAACATATATCCTATGTAAAAAAAATAAAAAAAAATAAATGTGCATTTTTTTGCATGTTGAGCACAGGAAGTGAAGTCTCTAACCCGTGAGCACATTTGTAGTGCACAAAAAAACTGTTTCTAAAATGCCTATAAGAAGTGGTACATACCCGCTGCTTGTTTGATAGCAAAATGCCACATTCGTGATAACATGAATGTGCAGGAAATGATCGAGTGTTTCCACGGCGATATCTGCGCAGAACACGCAAAAACCTCATTTAAATAAGGCGGTCTGCACCACTTACAAATAGCACGTGCAATGTTAGTAGCTCACATGCAACAACTAATAATAGTCCATGCTATTTTATAGATTGCACACACTGTTTAGCACTTGGTATTTGGATTTTTAGTAAATCAGGCCCTGTGTGTGTTTACTTTTGTAATTTCTAGCCAGATATTGTCAAACTTTATGACAGCAAACCTGCTATATTTAGTATTTTTTTCCTTTGGATTCTAAACAGTAAAAGACTGAGGGGCATTTGAAAACAAGGCGCTGCAGCAAATAAAAGCGTCTGCGCTAGCTGCTGTTAGCATGCATTTTTTGGGGGGGGGGCATTTCTAGACACATATCCTAAAACTTTACCATGATTAACCGCCTGTGTTTACTTATTTTTTCAAAATGTTATACAAGGAGACTGGAGGGCAGCGAGAAAACTAGGCTCTGCAGGCAAGTGGAGTTAATGGAATAGCACCAGACCTAGCCAACATAAGCATGCACAATTTTTTATTACAATTATTAATCTCACGCTAACCCATGGTGTTTATTACGATAAAAGTAGTACCTGGTTTTGCCTACTATAAATCGTGAATAGCAAGGAGAGCCAAGTAGGTAGAGTGCAGTGAAAAAGTGGCATGATAAATGTGTAAACATAATTCATAAAAATGGGGTTTTAGAGCACAGTTCAACATTGAAGACTAACTGGACAGGAGAGCACACATTTGCCATTTTGGGCTTTTTTTGTTGTTTAAAGCAGCACCAAAGTTGCAGAAAACAACAACAACAAAAAAAGTGCTGTCGGTAATGCAGAGCAAAGTGGCCATTTTAGTGCTAGGGAATGAGAAACACTGTTGACTTCCACACGTGGCTGCACAAATGGCAAAAGGTGAATTAATGTGGAGTGGAAGCTTAGCAGTGTGAGTCAGACCCGGTTGTTTTTTTAAGATACAAAACCAGGTGAACTTGCTGGCAACAGGATTGTCGGGCGGTCATGCAACAGCACAGCGAGAAAGATCAGAGGATACATACTGTACTGAGCAAGAGCGCCGCTCTGAGTGTCCCCGTGTCATTAATCCAGAACTGGTGGAAAGTGGAAACCAGCTGCTTGGCCGCTTTTGCTGCAACAGAAACGAATCTCGCCCACTCAAAACCCTTCAGTATGGAACAACACTCGCATTTGGATCCTTACTTGAAACCAGGAACAGAAATATTTCACCCTCGCCTCTTACTGAAGGATACATTAGGTGCAAACAAAACATGAATTAGATCTAAATGAATTTCAGAGGTATGAGGAACATTGTCATTGAGTCCAGCTAATGAGCACTGTGCTCATGAATGTTTCATGGTCAAAGTCCAAATTAATTTGTATTAGTCTCCGGAGATGCTGACACTCAAGAGAGAACCAAGTTTGCAAAATGCCAACATTACAAAGGCAAATGTTGAATTAGGGCATCGATTCCTGCATCTCTTAACATTTGCTAAAGAGCAACATGTTTTTACGAGGTTCTGTAATTAGACATTTGTGATGAAACAAAGGGATGCTAATGCGAATACTTGACGGGAGATCTCATTAACGACAAGTGTACAAGATTGACAGGTGCATCCAAAAAGTGTGTCATACCACATTCATTGCTATTTGATGTGTTTGATGTTTTCTTCTTTTCCAGCACATAAACTACCTGAAAGATGCATTTCTACAGAACAGTCAAGTCTCACTGCCACGGATGGTTAAAGGGGACATATGAGGAATTTGGTCTTTTACTTTTAAATGTTTAAACTTTTAAAAGTTGTTACCACATTAGATACTCGTGTTAAACGATGCCAACGTGTCAAAATATAAGATTCACACATTTTAGAAGCCGCTGGTGGCGGGGATTTGTTGTCTGGCTGCGCCATGTGGTCAAGGTACTTATTTAGACATTTTGTCCTCTGATCCAGGCTATGAGGAAACAAAAAAAAGGTAAAACAAAGTATTATTTTCTTATAGTCTTTGCACGTACATAACACTGACTTGCAACATGCAGTGACATAAATGATGCTTATAACATCTTTTTTTATTTAGCTCTGTTTTATGAAGTTTCTTTTCGACTGTGTCTGGAACAAAATAGTGATGACGACTTAAAAATATATATTTAAACAGTGCACATTTTTAGAAGATACATTATACTTTCGAAGAGGGTGGGGCATGGTTTCATTAGCAATATGGGAATGCCACTGAAATCGGACATCTTCCAGACACACTAAAAAATTGGGGTTGTAAAAGTAACTGTGGAGCAAAATGTATTCCAAATTTACACCAAAAACACGTAATACATATTTTCTAGACCACAACGAAGATTTAAAATCATCAAAGGTTCCCTTTAACTGCTTGTTAGGGGATTTAGGATTCAACCTGGGTAAGGTAATCACTAATCTTAACAAAGTAAGTGGAGCATGAACATTTTGAACATGTAAGCATTACTGCCAAAGCAACAATAACAAAAAATAGAGGATTGCTTAAACACTTTATATAACTTGACTAAAATTGGTCAAAAAAATTAGATAGACTTTGGGGTTAACACTGTAAAAATGTGCCGGTCAAAAGTTTGGACACACCAAAAAAAATGGAAGTGAACTAACAGTGAAATCTCTAAGGTCAAACATTTGTTTCAAGACATTTAATTTTAGCTTTGATGACGAATGGTGGACGCATTGCGATGTGTCGAAGATGACTTATTAACATTTACCCTGTCACACGAGAGAGAGAGAGAGAAAAAAGAGCTCTGTTAATAGAAAAAAATAAAAATGTAGGCAAAAATAAACATCTGACATTTAAAGTAAAAAAAAAAAAAAAGCTTATTTATGACTAAAAGGCATTTTTCTTACCATTTTTGCCTACCTTAGGTCATACAGAGTGTACTAAAATCTGATAGTCTGTGTTACCTTAGTGTATTGTCTTTGGTCATTCAGTCTTCGAAATAAGTGTCGCAAAAAACTTTTTTTTTTTTTAAACTGTATCCAAGGACAAAGCAAAACTAAACATGGCATATTGTGTGACGTCATCAGTGATGGTCCCACTGCAAGTTAATAAAATCTGAAAAAATACATTAAAAAAAGATAAACACACGGCCAGAGTTGTTTGATGACATTTGGCAAGAGGAATCGAGGGATTTGCTGACGTCTCAATGCTTGTTCAAACATTTTTTAAGTTATGTGCAACTTCAGAGGCATATTTTTCTTAAAAGCTGTTACTGTATGATGTATTCAACTTTGGAGGTTCCACTGTACATGATCAAGAATCAATTAAAGGGGACCTATTATGCAAAACCAACTTTGTTTACCTATTTGTACCTGATGTGTATTTTTGAATCTGCATTAGTCACAAACATTTGAAACAATCTTGCCTTCTTCCATACTTCCTCCATTTTTCCTTTCGCTGTTTAGAATTTGCTCTGTCCTGTGACGTCAGTGGAATATCCATATATGGTTGAGATGTATCCAAAGTGCATTGCGCGAGTCCGCCATTGTAGTCCAATCTGTAATCAGTAAGTTCCTTTTTTCCCGCTATCCACTTGTTGTGGGGCAGACTGGCTCGTACATGAACATGCATTATCCGCTGTTGCCATTTCTAATGCTAATTAGCGTATAGTTCTCTGTAGTCTAGAGTCTATAGACTTGCTATGGTAGCACTAAAAACTTCAACATGGCTGGCGGGGAGAAGATGCTGTCGAAGTGGAGTCACGTAAATAAGACCGCCCACAAAACAGCACATCTTGAAGAGACGGTCGAGAGCAGCTTGAAAACAGTCTGTAAAACACAAACTATGCTAAATTTTAGCCAAAGAACCACCATTATGTAGACCACAAGGAAGTGCCTTAAATGAAGAAAAAAAATCTTAATTTAATAGCTTTCCTTTGAACATTTTAGAGTACTCTTTGTACAGATGGCCATTTGCATAGCTTCGCATGTGGGAAAGTCCAGACAAATTCACTCTGGTGAGCTGAAGGCATTGCTGGTTCAAGAAGGGATCAAATCCCAACATTTTGTTCAATTAAATATTAGTCAAGTTTGACCTTTGGCTGTGAGAGTTGCAGTTACAATAAACACCTGCCCTCTAAGTGAGTATATTTACAGGTGGCCTCCACTTGTGCTGTCCCATGTTATAACGAGCAGGATAGACAGACAGCGGAGGAACAGGAACAAGAGTCATGGTCACATTATTTGGCTTACAGAGCGCTTCATATTTCATCAAACAGAGATATCCACTTGACTTTAAAAACGCCCGTGAAAAAATAACAACAACAAAGTTTAAGCACTCATTTACGAGGGGTGTTTCGTTTGGCCCACAGATGGTCAACTTATCGACCCTTGTTTCTATTAAACCACTGACCAAGACACAAATATAAACGTCTCCATTTGTGTGTTTCTGCGTAGTTTTGAGATTTGAGCTCTCCCTCTCATTGTGTGCAAGGATAGTTTTTTTTGCTGATACACACCGACACACACAGGTCGGTCTGTTTAGAACTGCGAAAACAGAAAGGAGAGAAAGAGACAAAAGACAATTGGGTTGGTCGTTTTTGTGGAACAATAAGCAGGCACAGAACAACATTCTCTTTTTCTCCAAGAAGGTTTGAGAAGACACTTCATTTTTTACACCGGCACTACGTAATGACATCCAAAACAAGAGCTGTGCTGCTTTTATCAAAGATAATGTTGTTCGGTTTATATTGACAACACCACAATAATAACACTAATAATGTCCTTGTAAAAAGTGAGGGAAATTTGGTAAGATTTTTACGATTTCGATTTCACTTACGCTTAACTGTTCAATTCTTTATCGATTCTTTTATCGATTCACATTTGGATAAAATGCCAAAGAAAACAATTTGATTATCATCAACTTTTATTAGTTTAGAAAAAAAACATACAAACACAACAGTGGGGTCCTAAAAAGACCCACTGCCTCGATTGAAAATATTTTATTTTAATTTACTATAGTATAATAATAAAATACTCTACTGTAGTAATAAAAACATACAACAAATTGTTCTGTGCCAAATGACAATTACACAAAAATGTTAAGTAACATGTTTAATATTTTTCAAATAAAAATGAAATTGTTTTTATTTATTTTTAATATATATATATATACAGTATATATGCTAAGTGCTCAAAAGTACATCTACAGTACGTCAGTCAGACATAATCAAGTCAAGTAGAACTGTGCACTGTGCAATTTAGTAACCATCAAATATAAAAAATAATTATTTTGCTAAAAATTAGGCATTACTGCTTTTTAAAGAAGCATACGCAATATTTCTGACTAATCACGGTGTCTCCAGCCATGAAAAAGGAAAAAGGCTGTGAATACTTATGTACATGTGATGTCTTCAGTTTTTTTTTGTTTTTTTTTAAATGTGCAAATACTTCTAAAACATATTTTCACATTGCCATTGTGGGGTATTGTATGAAGAATTTTGAGGAATTGATTTCATTTGGGAATAAGGCTGTAATAAAAAAAAGTGAAGCGCTTTGAATACTTTCCAGATGCATTGTATGCTAACCACAAAATGTCCACTGCAAAGGATGGTGGTTCTCAGGATGATATTCAGGTCTTATACTAGGGATGTGCGTATCGATCCTGTGGTATCGATATATCGATACTCACACGCTACTCATTTGGCATCACTTTTCTGAAAAAAGTATCGATATAAACCAAAAAACGGCGTGTGGGGGGTGCAAGCATCACTTTCAGATGTTTTTGATGACTTACTTAACTTACTATGTGCTGGGACACCCCTGTACCTGGCAGAGTATAGAGCTGGCCCAGTCACGTGACAGGAGACAGCGAATGAGCGTCGTCAACGTGCAACACACACACAGCCAGCCGACAGCGATGCAGCCAGGCATATCCAGTGTTGTCCAATTGTTGACTTAAAACAGGAATTGTTTTTTTTTATAGTAATGTTTACTGAATATTTTTGTTTAAATGATTATACTAAATTCAAATAATTTCCACACAGGGGAATTTACTGTTAGTTGAAAATTGCTTGAGTATTTAAAACAAGATAAGAAAGAGATACAATTTGGAGATTCTTCATCTTTGCATTACGGTTTTATTTTTTTCCAAGAAAATCTTGAATATATGATTGAATGTGATTTTGGTTTTAATCTGTAACATGATTTCTTACATTTCGAAAACATTAGCCTATTTCATATTTCATTAATTGCTAATTATATCACAAACTTTAAAAAATAACTGCAGCTTCTTGCAATTCGGATTTGACTGTTAATTGGAAAGCCCTAATATTTAATTATTATTATATATAATATATAGTTATTATTATATATAATATTTAATTTATTTTTCATATTTATGTTATTTATTTTAATTTTACTTTTATTATATATTGACCATAATAAATGTGGTATAAATGGTCTGTATTTGTCTTGTGATTTGTCTTAAATAATAACAATAGTAATAATATTTTTGACTGACAAAAAATTGGCAATAACAAATTAATGGTATCGGTATCGATGAAAATGCAAGAAAAAGTATCGGTATCGTATCGAATCCTAAAAGTGTGGTATCGCCCATCCCTATCTTATACTCAATTCGGTATTTTAGGACTTGATACCACGAACCTTCATCCGAAATAAAACCTCTAACCCACGTTGTGCAAAAAACATCAGCGAGCAATTTGTAGAAGCAACACAGAAGGGGGAGGAGGCATGGGCAGCTATATTATGACATAGCATCCAGTACAGAGCTAACCCCGAGTTATCAAGGGGGGGGGGCAGCCTTTTTTCTTTTTTTTTACCTTAGGCATGGGCCCAGACTTGAGAGAGAGAGCGAACATGACTGAGTTGATCGTGCACACACTGCCGTATGCATGGACAGAGATGGCACTTTTTGTTTTGTTTTGTTCTTCTGCCTGCGACCCTTCTGAATCCATGATCCTTTGTGCCTCACCGCTAAAGAGCCACAATCCTGAGTCAACCTGAGTGGATTAAAATGTGGAGTCAAAACAGCAACATGTTCATAGTCACAGGAAGAGCACTAAATTCTAAGATGATTTAAAAATAAAGATCTTGGACCAAAACCAAGGATTTGAGACCAACTTGATTGTCAGCATGAATGACAGAGCAAACTTGCCACAGCAGTTCCAAGTCTGTGAGGTTAAAATCTCAGCAAAAAAAACAGCATTGCAGGCACAAATGCTCATCGTTGGTGTATTTGCAATTGAAGTTGAAGGAAGAACTTTGAAAATGTTTTGGCTGGAAGCTTTTGTCATCGGTGTGTTGAAATCCGCTCAGAAACCCCAAGGGAGTTTACAGTTGACCTTTATAACAGCAACAGTACGTTCATGGTCATCACTATGTATATCATATATATATATCTCATTAATTTACTCCATCAGTCTACCAACACAAAATGAGGGACCGGCTAGAGAACACTATGCAGCCTTTATCTTCCAATTTGTGCATGAGACTTCAACGTGCACAAAGTTGTGAGTATCTCCCAACACGAGTCCACTCTTGCTCTGAGAAAGGCCCTCAAATATTTTTGTACTGGATTTTTTTTTTTTTTATTAAATTTTTTGATTGTTGGTTTGAAAGCTTCCAACAGAAACATAAAAAAAGTCAGCCACATTTAATAACAAGGCCGTTATTAGGTTTGCAGTTTGTTTTGATAGGATATAGGAAGTCCCAGACATTTCCTCCTTTGATGGATGGAGGCTCAGGTGGGTCCGAACATGTTAGAAAACATGTATCATGACAGGGAAAAATGAAATTCATACTAAGATGAATGGAGGAAAACCCAAGGGATGGGTATTTGATTATATATCCTTGATGGATGAATTGATTGATTATTGACATGAGTAAACATGAATAAATGAACATTAAACATTGTTAATTACTGTTTATGGTTAATAACTGCAGAGTGAGCATTAGATGTATCTTATTTATCGGGTGATGAGAGCAGCATAAATAAAATAGGAGCATGCAGTCCAGGAAATGATGACCAGCAAATGACAATGACAAGGCAGCCGAAGGTTAAACTTCATGTTCTAAAGCTGTAAGCAGTTATTATTTGAGAGAGGATAATATAATATATATAATATAACAACTGTTGGTGTGTCAGCATTGTCACAGTCAGTACACGACATGTAAGAGGAGAGCGGATAGATCCATAAATTGGTGGTGTATATACCAAGGGCTGCGATGAGGTAGTGACTTGTCCAGGGTGTCTGCCCGAATGCAGCTGGAATAGGCTCCAGCACTTCGTGACCCCGAGACGGACACGCGGTAGAAAATGGATGATAGACTAAGGGTAGTATCATTATATAATGATTACTACAGTGATTACATATTTCTATTTTCTTAAAATAATGTTTTGTTGTTTTTGTTAATGTCACATTCATGGAATAATTACCTGGACACAGGACGACTGAGGAAAAAACCCAAATAATGACAGTAGTTTTTGCTTTTGTTTAGTTATTGTGTAGTGTTGACTTTTTGTTTTGAAATATTGTGTTGATATTGTTAAACGGCCAATAGCACTCACCATATGTAAATGGAAAAAAGGTATAGTTAATACATGAGATCGGTATGGGTTTTGGCCGATCTCATCCGTGGATGATTGGTAACAGAATCTGCAGCAGTCGTGCTACAAATGAATTGCAATGAAAATATTCCAAGTTAACACAAGTTGCAGGGGTAACGGTTTAAGTGAAACACAAAACAAAAAGAGCTACTTCGGTTCTGCTTATGTCGACATGAGTTGGTAAATCTTTCTTTCATAGTTCTTTTTATTGATTTTCACAATGAGTTGGTAAATCTAAGGGCCATTGACTTGGATGGGTTCCCCTGTACTGTACAATGAATAACGTTCACATTTTGGATTAGACCTTCTAACCACTATCTTCTCAAATAGTGAAGTGAAGTGAAGTGAATTACATTTATATAGCGCTTTTTCTCAAGTGACTCAAAGCGCTTTACATAGTGAAACCCAATATCTAAGTTACATTCAAACCAGTGTGGGTGGCACTGGGAGCAGGTGGGTAAAGTGTCTTGCCCAAGGACACAACGGCAGTGACTAGGATGGCGGAAGCGGGGATCGAACCTGCAACCCTCAAGTTGCTGGCACGGCCGCTCTACCAACCGAGCTATACCGCCCGAATAGAGGGGCGGGCTGCGTGGTGCGATGACAGGGTGAGTGCGTGTGACCCTGGGGAACACTATCAGTATCATGCTTCAAATGCCACTTACAAAACATGCTTGTTGTAACTATTATTCCTGACTCCCTTTTTTCTTTTTTATCAGCACAAATTGTTGCAATAATTTTCGTTTTGTAGGTTAAAGTGTTTTATATATATTGTGTTCCTGAGTAAATGTTGGTGATCAAGTTGAATGTATTACTGAGTTTATTTAATTTTATTTTTCAGTATCAAATTATTCATGTCCGTCAAAAAATGTATAGTTTAAATAAAGATTTTCCTTTTTATAATTTCAGGCGCATTGATGCACTTTAAATATTTTCTGTTACAGACTAAAAATCTATGTTAATAAAGTTCTTCTATGTTGTAAGTTGATCTGTATTTCTTTTTTTATTTGCTTTAAAGGTAATAAGGATACAGTGTTAAGCAGAGGTGTACAATTTTATAGACAAATGATGTCGCAGCAGAAAGTGTGGTGACACGAAATGTTTTCTTCTTCCTGGGGGGGGGGGGCGTAAGAGAAAATAATTGAGAAGTACTGGATTGCGCTAAAAGCTAAACGTGAGGACTGAGGAGTTAGCAAGGCAAATGGAAGCAATATGGAAGCATGTGAGCAAACAAAAGCAAGGTTGATTTTGAGTATTAAATGTGGGATGGTTTTAGGAAGGAGGATAAAGAGATGGCCATTTAAGAGAGAGGACAAAACATGCTGTTCTTACTGCATGACGCTTTCTGAGGCGGTGTTGGTGGAGGCATGGGATGGTCCTGCTTGTTGGTTTTCTTGGGCCTGCGACTCCAGCCATTGCCCCTCTTCTTCCTCTTCTTCCTCCTCAGAGACGATCCAGACTCTAGAGCAGCAGGCGTGTCAAACTCATTTTAATTGAGGGCACATGCAGATATGGTTGCCCTCAGAGGGCCGCTTATAACAGTGAATAAAATATAAATATAAATGTATCAGGATTCACCTCATGATATTGCAAAATTGATTATTATATATTTCTTTGCATACACTGTAAAAAAGATATTTAGATTTCACTGTCAAAAACTGGCAGGTCAGTCAGCAGAATTTTACCGTAAAATTTGCGGTGGTTTTTACAGCATATTACTCTGAATGGAATGGGAAAAACAAGAGGTGCTTTAAACATGGTTAGCTAGCTAGCGGCTAACATCCATCCGCAGTCAGTATTTTGGCTACTTCTAAATCACTAATCCTTGCCTCCATGGCGACAAATAAAGTATGTTTCTTACAAGTATCATTTCTGCAAGACGAGGAATAGCTAAACATGGTTCACTACACACCGTAGAAGGATACAATGGCTCACCGGCGTCACCGCAAACAAGCTGGCACCTCACAATGTAAACAAATGACATGGGGGGGATCTACACCGGACATCCACTATAATGATACCAAGTACAAGGGCGTATCTAGTCGATACTACTGTGATTACATAGATATTTTTTAGCATATAATGTAAAACTAATGTAAAGCACCAAAACAACAGACGAATAAGTGTTTTACTTTTTAACAGAAGTGTAGATAGAACATGTTAAAACAGAAATTAAGCAGATATTAACAGTAAATTAAAAAGTAGATTAATAATTAATTTTCTACCGCTTGTCCTTCATAATTTTTACAAAATAATAGAATGGAAAATAATATGTTACTGCATACGTCAGCAGCCAAATTAGAAGCCTTTGCTTACTTAGTACTAAAAGACAAGTTGTCTCGTATGTACACTATTTTATTTAAGGCCAAAATTGTTATTGGATTGCAGTAAGAAACATATGTTTAATGTACCGTAAGATTTTTTGTTACAATAAAAACAATAACGCCATTTTTTGTGGTCCCCTTTATTTAGAAAAGTATCGAAATACATTTTGGTACTGGTACCAAAATATTGGTATCGGGACAACCCTGATACCAACATTTAAATGGATTGTATCTGTATAGCGTTTTTCCACCTATGACACTATTCACCCATTCATACACACATTCCCACACTGATGGCGGGAGCTGCCATGCAAGGCCCGAACCACGAAGTGAAGTGTCTTGCTCAAGGACACAACAGACGTGACTAGGATGGCGGATGCTGCTGATCGAACCAGGAACACTTAAGTTGTTGTCATGGCCGCTCTACCAACCGAGCCACGCCGCATTTAAAGATTCATACTACATTTCAGTACAGCTTCTGCTTGTCACCTCTCAAACAATTTTTAACCTTAAAACTACTTCAACTTTCTTACCACTTATACATTCCACTAGAATTCCAGTTTAGCGTCAGCACTTCAACATTAAAACAATTTCAACATTCACATTATTTCGACATTCAAGCCATTTCTACATTCGTTCTATATTCACTCAGCATTACAATTCACCTTTAGCATTGGAGCATACACACGCGATGTCTACAAAGATTGCTTTATCAAGCTTCATGTAGTATTTCATACTAGTGTTCATTTTTCATGTTGGTTGATGCAATTTAATCCTTTTTTTTTTTTTAAATGTTCTGCGAACTCATGTACAAATTTTGTTGTTTCATTTTTTTAAATGTGTTTTTAAACTGTTTCGTACTGTGTAATGTTTTGTGTGGACTGCCATGGCATCAGCTAATGGGGATCCTTGGATGTGCAGTACACAAGCATGGAAATGCAGTGTTTCCCACAGGACTGCGATTAATTTGTGATGATGGGTTGCAAGGGGCATTAGAATTGGTCGTGACGCATGTGCATTTCATTTTGTAAAAAGACTAATAGAAACGCAACACATATCTAAAAACAAATATTTGAGTTAGTATTAACCATTATTATCAACATTTTAGCTTTCCCTCGTTACATTGTCCTTTGCTACTTGGCTGCCACACATACAGTAGGTTGAGCTAATGCATGAGAAAAACTTTGTTGTCAATAACTATGCGATGTGTCAGATGACTTATGCAAAGGTAATAACAGCTTAGAGCTTAAAACATATAAGAGCTGACATACCTGTTCTCAATTGCTGTGTGAAGGAAGGGAGGGGCATTTCTGCCTGTCTATGGGGGCCTCTCAAGCCAGAAGTGCACAACAACTCTCTGTGTTGTACAGCGCATCGCCTTTCAATTCTTTCTGGAGACACTGAAATGTTAAAAACCATAAAAGACAATTTGTTCAAACTTTGCTGACAGTTTACAAACGGACATATACACACTGGGTCCCTATCAAGAGAGAGGCAGGCAGTATACAACTGCAGAGCGTGTCAGGCGTCTATTAGCATTTGTTGTTACAAATGATTTTTCATAATATATATCATATATAATTTTTTACAAAAATATTTAATTCAAACTCAATATATCATCATTATTTATAGCAACATGCATGCATGCATCGCGACACATATATTATTTTATTTCATAAGCTGCTTTTTAAACTGCCAGTCAAAATCTGCATCTCAGTGATCTGTTAGAATGGGAATTGATACGTTTTTAAGGTTCCGATTCCACTTTTGATTCTGCTTAATGGTTCTTTAACGGTTCTTTTATCAATTCTTATTTGAAAAAAAAATAAAAGAGATTTGCTCACATACATATAGCATAGAAGAAAAAAAGGGTTGTTTTTTTTAATAAATGGAATAAATAAATATTCTTCCAAAAAAAATCAAATTAATTATGTGGAAATTACACAAGAATGTAACAGTTAGTAACATGTGATATTAACTTATTAAATGCAAAGTGAGATATGTCAAGCCTTTATTTTTTATAATTTTGATGATTATGGCTTACAGTTTATGAAAACCTTGAATTGAAAATCTCAGAAAATGTGGGGTTTTAAAAACTGTAAACCAAGATCATCAAAATAATAGTAAAAGCTTGACATAATTTACTTTGCATGTAATGAGTTAATATCACATTAGTTTCACATTTGAAGTTAATTGCTGACATGAATGGACTTTTACTTAATATTCAAATTGTTTAACTTTCACCTGTGAAATTAAAATGACAGAGAAAATGTGATGGGGGGAAAACATGCAACTTTTCTATGACTACAATTGAACATTCACCTACCAAAAATTAAGAGTGTCTACCGTAGCGAATATATGCAAGCTTTTAACCACAAACTTAGTCGCTGTTCTGTGACATTTGTCTAGCGGCAGACGTGAACTAGAGCGAGTACTGCACGCCTCATGCTCATGAGAAGGCATTCATTTCAATTTTTAAAATAATCGCGCTAACATGATAGGCGGTGAGTTAATACCTGCTGTATTCAGATGACGTGCTAGCGTTACTGCTGCTGGGATGAGATCGGAGCGGTTCGAAAACACAACTTTCATTAATAATGGTTGCATGCTGTGTGTTCAAATGTTTCAGCATATTGCTTGTATGTTCTCTTTGTGATGAAATACCAACCTTGTAATTATTACAAGTAGCGCTATTGCAATCTTTTCTTGTAAAATGTTAGCGTTTGTTCAGACCCTTTTGCGATCTGTTGTCACTGCGCACACTGCGTAATGACCACACCCCAGCCGGAAAAACAGTGAAGAGAATCGCTTGAGGAATTGATACACTGGGATTGCTATCCCTGTGTAGCAATCACCAACAAAGAACGGAGGACGAAGTTGACCTGGTAATTTTTTTGCCTCAGAGGTAGTATCAGAAGCTATGTGTTGAAAGCAACTGTTGTCGACGCTGGTCTTGACATCATCATGCAGGTGCATACATGTCGGATATACTTATGCAGTCCTGCGACTATTTTACAAGAGTTCTGTGTGAAAGAGGCTTGAGTAAAGATGAGGATATAAGGTGAGGCACTGTGTCGATGGGAGCAAAGGTCATTATTTAAAGAATTAGTGTTCTGATTTGAACTCACCAGTTCTCTTTCTCTTATGGGACACTAGGGGCAGGAGATCATGACGTGTGAGGACTCTCAGGAGCTGCAGAAGCGGCTCCAGGTTTCCATCGCTGAGGTAACCTTGCCTCTCCAGCTCCAACAACAACTCAAGGCCATTCTTGGACTTGTAAGAGGCTTGTACCACAGGGTGCTGAGAGCACTGAGACTGCAACCGCCTCCAGACTGTAAGGAGCATGGGACTCGGTGTGACGCCTAATTCCGGTGGGTCGTCTTCGAAGGGCTTCACCGTCCAGCCCTCAGGGTTCAAGGGGTGTGTTCCAACACAGGTTTCATTCAAGAGGAAAGAGAGCACTTCGATGTCCGTCTCTGTCAGCTGACAGCCGACTATTTCGAAGACCTCATGTAGAGACAGCATCCCGTAATAGTTGAGGCACTCGGTTTCATCCCAGTTAAGAGAGCGCCTTAGTGCGTAGCTGGTCATGTTAATGGTTGGCCTGTTCGCCCCTTTTGTACCTTCGAACCTGGATCAAAAGTGAATAGGGAAAAAGCTATGTTTACACATTTTTTTGGGAAGCTGACATTTTGTGACTACTATGATCACAAATAAAAGTGAACTTTAAAGACCTCTATGTGACAAACGGCCGCTGACCCACTTATCTCTATTGCAGCGGTGGCTTGTACCCGCTCAAATCAAGGCAGTTTACGATGTGCGTCATTATTTTCTGTGTGTGCGGTGGGAGGGGTATTTGAGGACTAATTGAAGAGCACAAAAGTAGATTACGTCGTTCACATTCCCGAGTTTGATTTCTCAACGTGCCATTAAACAACACCCCAAATTTTACATCTCAAAATCATACAAAATGACACCCAAATATAGGTTTGCAACACTTAACTTATAGTTTAAGATGTTTGTATACATAACTGTCCTTATAATCCTTTAATATGAAGTCTATCTGAGCATTGAAACATTATTTTTGTGCTAGCTAAAATTGTCTGTTCGAGGCTGCTGCCATGAAAAGCCACAAAAATTGGGCAACATTTCAACCAGAAAAACTCCACTATGGTCAGATAATGTCATACAAATTCATAATTTTTTGTTCTGAATGGCGTTTATTAACCGTTCACAGTTTTTATACAAAACGGCATGCCTATACCGTAAGCAACATTCCCTCTAAGGTGCGCGCCTGCGCAATTGCGCACTGCTCACGCGTCCTCTGCACACAGCAAATTAATGCCGCGCAGAAAATCAAAAATCCCATCTGAACTCTAAACGAAATAAAAACATTAGAATTTATTCTGTATGATTTTACAATGCAACTCTGTGAGTGACAGGTGACAACAAGAGTGGCCCCAATGAATAAAACAATCTTTGTCAACACAGTTCAATTATCGTCTGTCGAGACACTTTACGGACAAGAATTCCATCAATCACTTTATTGAGCAAAAACCACACCAAAAACATGAGTAAAAAAACTTTTATCTAGAAAAACTTGTCATTTTCTGCCATACAAACCAGGCTTAAACCAACTTTGTCATCCGTCATATCAACAGAAGCCGCTCGCTCTGTCTCACTTGCACCAACACACGTACTCATGGCACTCAGCCAGTGCTGCGTTTATGGCCACACAAAAAGTCGGACAACCCCAACGCCACACATTGTGTAAATGCCAGGGTGTAACACTCTGACTCCTCAATCAGATGTGTGCTTATTTTACTGCCATTTATTAAGGATGTTAATTTAAGGATATTATTCATGAAATGTTGTCACTAGATTTCATAAATGCTAATAAAAAGATGTATTTTACAGACAGAAAGTTACAGGAACTAAATGTAATCCCTGAAAGGGGTAACTTTTCTTTTAAAGGCAGGACCCGCAGCCATACATACAATACTCGCACATAGGTCATGAAAAACATGTTTTTTTGTTATTGTCATTGTAAGGGGGCAAAATCACTTTTATCAGAAAATAATTTTAATAAAACATTTAAATTGTTATGATGTCAGGTTTGGGACAGGTGTGACGCTGGTGTGGCCACAGTGTGCACGTCTGATGTTGCTCACATGTGCTCCACTGAATGCTCAGGGAGTTTGTGCGTTTGCTCACACACATGAAAAATTAGAGGGAGGGAACATTGACCGTAAGTATGCTCTTGCCGCTAATTAAAATAATACCTTAAGATTGTATTTTTTTCATTACGTGACCCATTACCTCCCTGCTTGGCACTCAGCATCAAGGGTTGGAACTGGGGGTTAAATCACCAAAAATGATTCCCAGGCGCGGCCACCGCTGCTGCTCACTGCTCCCTTCACCTCCCAGGGGGTGAACAAGGAGATGGGTCAAATGCAGAGGACAAATTCCACCACACCTAGTGTGTGCGTGTGTGTGAGACAATCATTGGTACTTTAACTGAAGAAAGTAAGGCCTACATTTCCTAATTGGCTTAATGGTTTACAATTATCAATCAAATCTTGGAAAATGATTAAGAGTACAAAAGCCCTGTTAAAAACATTTAAAGTGATTTAGGTAGCCCTTTTTGTCTTTTGTGATATTTTTTATTATTATTATGTATTATATTTAATACTTTCTGTATTCTAGGGTGTACAAAGCCTTCCGTCCGAATGCAGCTATAAAAAAAAGGCTTGTCCCCATTTGCTGGACTATTGGACAACTATTTTCAAACACCTTGCTAAGGCATTGGATTTAAACCTGACACCATGTGCAGAAATGGCCATTTTTGGGACGGTATCAGATCCCCAAATAAGGAGAAAATTTAAGGATAGTATCGCCTTTGCATCCTTATTAGCACGTAGGAGAATTTTGCTGGAGTGGAAGTCACCATTTTGCCCCAAAGCCTCCTTATGGCTTAAAGACCTTATGATTTATTTAGATCTGGAGAAAATAAAGTTTAATCTTAGGGGGGCACCTGGGAAGTTTTAGTCTGTCTGGGGTGGTGTGGTTGACTACATAGCTAAATTAAAGACGCTATAGGATACATGAAAAGTTCCCCTTTCACAAACCAGCTTCCTTTTTTTATTTTTTTATTTACATTTATTCTGGGTGTATATTTATTATCTGCCTATGTTGAGAAGAAAGTGATGTACTAATTATTTTCCATTTGTGACTGTACCTTTAACTTATGTAGGACCTGGGGGGGAGGGGTTGTGTGTGTATGGGGTGTGTGTTGGGTTGCTGTTCTTGGAAGTGGGTGGGGAAAAAAAAAAGGAAAATGTGATTACTGTTCTATTGTATAGTGTAATACCTGTCAAATTCAATAAAAACATTTATTAAAAAAAAAAAAAAAAAAAAGGCTCCAACACCCCCCGCGACCCCGAACGGGACAAGCAGTAGGAAATGGATGGATGGATGGATGTATTGATGTATTTGTACTATTCATGGAGTTAAAGCAACTTAAACTGCATGATGTGAACAACTTTAAAACTGCTCAAATTATGTTTAAGGCATCCCAAAACTCTCTACCATCCAATATACAGAACCTATTCCAGGATAGAGATGCTCACCATAGTTACAGTCTAAGAGGAAACAACAAATTATATTTGCCTAAATTTAGAACAACTTTAAAATCAATGTGCATTTCAGTGCGTGGAGTCACTCTGTGGAACAGCTTAGGGGATGAGTTAAAAACGTGTTCCAACATGATTCAATTTAAAACACTGTTTAAAAAAGAAGTACAAGGAGGAAAGAGAGTGATGCCCTCAGCACAGAGCGATGGGAGAGAGGTGTATGGTCAGAGAGTGTTTGGGCCTGTGTGTGTTTTTTTTGTGTTTTGTCTCGTCTTGTCTTGTCTCATAGTAACAGTGGTACTATTGTATTGTTAGTGTACAGGAGCTTTTCTTGTTTTTGTTTGTATAGTATTGTTCTTGTACTATATTGTTTATGTTAAATGTGGAATGAGTGAGAGGGGTTGGGATATTATAAGCACCTGCTTCATCCAACCCCTTTTCAAGCCTTGCATAAATGTCTCTGCCAAAATGTAAAAAAAATGTGGGTTGTTGTACTGTGCAGGTTTGAAATAAATACATCAATTCAATTTGCGTTTGTTTTCTTTCCTTGATGTTGAAAGTGCCTTGACTTTTGTGTGAATTATAAATGTATGTTTGTTGTTCAATAAAACATTTAAACAATTTTTAAAAAATTAAATAAAAACAAGCAAGCTCACGCGCGTCGAAAACACGCAGCTTAGCATAACAACAAGCTAACCGCGCTTTAACAATAACACACAAACTCCACGCTTTAAACTTACCTCTTATTGTGCGTTGTCGTCAAGTGTGAAGTTTCTGACATTTGCCTTTCCAAAGTTTGTCGGGAGGGAGGAGGGAAATTCTTCAGTCTCTCCACGCCTCGGCATATTACGTAAGCAGTCACGTTCCTGCGTGGGTACACACAAACATTGTAACGCGTGTCATTAAATGTCCCTACAAACCGCCGTCTGTTAATTAATCAACTTCAACAACCAAATGAACGATTTTTAGACGAATTTCAGTACACTAATATTGTTTTTACTCTAAGCTTGACTTGAACTATAGCTTACTACAGACAGCAGGCTAATACGAAACGGAAAAGCTTGCGTTGCGCGAAAAGGGCCTAGATAAGGACAAGGTAACGTTGACGCGTCTACCTTTTAATACCGACAAAAGCGTAAATACACGCTTGTCATTACTTTTATAAAGCGATATTTGGGCGGATAAGAAGGCAAACGACTCACCGTCCTGCTTATGTGGGGATCACTTCCTGAACGCGATGAGAAGCAATCACAGCCCGGGACGTCTCCTGTGAGCGTTTCGCTGTTCTGGAGTCAGATTTCTGCTGCCATGGTCATGCAGAGATAAACGGCTACAGCCGATCTCAGGTCTGTTATCTGAATTCAATATAATTCCGTCATACTCGGTCAACTACATTTATAGTGTTTCAAAAAAAAAACAACCGAAATACACAAATTCCAACGACTCCAAAGAACGAGAATCGGAAAATAAAAACATATACAAACAAAACCGTTTCAATTGTAGTCAAATGGGGGCAGTGTTTTGTGCTTACCCAAACCGGAAGTAGTATGTCCAACCAGCCACATCTTTTCCGTCAACACGCTTGAAGGGATTCGGACAACTTCAATCGTGAGTGTTTATTTTTTAATTCCAAATTCTCGTTAATCGACACCTTTTGTCGTTTTAATGTGTTTAGAGGAATACACCCTTGTGCCGTGCCGTACTTTTACCCCATTTGAACCACCGATAACGTCTGTTAGCATAGAATCCAGCTAGCCAGCGGTGTCCTTATTACTTATTATATGTCTCTGTGTTTAATCGTAAATGTGGATTCATGTAAAGCCTATATGGAGTTTGTTTAAATGCAGCTTGGTAAAAAAACAAAAAACTATAGGTTTATAATGTGTCGTTTGCCCAGCTTGTGGTTGAGTCATATTTTCCACCGTCGGAACAAAAACCTGACTTTTCCCAGCGTCATTAAACGCACCACTGTAAAATCCCAACCTCAAAAGTAAACACTAGAGATGTCCGATAATATCGGCCGATAAATGCGTTAAAATGTAATATTGGAAATGATCGGTATCGTTTTTTTAATTATCGGTATCGTTTTTTTTTTTGGGGGGGGGTTTGTATTTATTTTTATTAAATCAACATAAAAAACACAAGATACACTTACAATTAGTGCACCAACCCAAAAAACCTCCCTCCCCCATTTACACTCATTCACACAAAAGGGTTGTTTCTTTCTGTTATTAATATTCTGGTTCCTACATTATATATAAAAATATATATCAATACCGTCTGCAAGGGATACAGTCCGTAAGCACACGATTGCTGGTCCACTAATAGTACTAACCTTTAACAGTTAATTTTACAAATTTTCATTAATTACTAGTTTCTATGTAACTGTTTTTATATTGTTTACTTTCTTTTTTATTCAAGAAAATGTTTTTAAATTATTTGTCTTATTTTATAATTTTTTTTTAAAAGTACCTTATCTTCACCATACCTGGTTGTCCAAATTAGGCATAATAATGTGTTAATTCCACGACTGTATATATTGGTTGATATCGGTTGATATCAGTATCGGTAATTAAAGAGTTGGACAATATCGGATATCGGCAAAAAGCCATTATCGGACATCCCTAGTAAACACTGTAAAGTTAAAGTACCAATGACTGTCACACACACTAGGTGTGGCAAAAGTGCATTTGACCCATCACCCTTAATCACCCCCTGGGAGGTGAGGGGAGCAGTGGGCAGCAGCGGTGGCCGCGCCCAGGAATCATTTCTGGTGATTTACCCCCCAATTCCAACCCTTGATGCTGAGTGCCAAGCAGGGAGGTAATAGGTCCCATTTTTATAGTCTTTGGTATGACTCGCCGGGGTTTGAACTGACAAGCTACCGATCTCAGGGCGGACACTCTAACCACTAGGCCACTGAGTATTGTGCCAATATAAGCCACATGATGTCAGTACATCAGTCGAAGAATATGATCAAACTACATAAATAACATCCTGTAATTTGATTTTAATACAATTATTCTATCTTGATAGATTTAAAAATTGACACCAATGAGTTGACTGATGAACATCATCACATAATCTATTCAGAAAATTTAAATAACGACAAAAAAATTATTAAACGTCACATGTAAGTGTAAAAAAACAAAAAAACAACAACATTATGATTTGTACATTTGTGCGTGTTCTATTTCTTAAACAAAGAAAACCATCTGAAGTTGTCTATATTTTTAAGTTATCTTGCCGTGATTTTACCAGTCCGGCCCACTTGGGAGTAGATTTTTCTCCACGTGGCCCCCCGATCTAAAATGAGTTTGACACCCCTGCTCTAGTTGGTCTTCTAAAGGACAAATTCAACAAATGTCAACACTTAACTTGTTTCTAATTTTCTCCACTACACTATTTTATCTAATACAGTGCAGTTGATGTCAGCTCCAAAAGGCGAGAACTGCCAGGTCGACATGGAGAGCAAAGCTGGAGATCTGTTCAGTGCTGAGGATGCTCATCCTACAGGTGGAGCTGGGATCTTGGCCAAGTACGACATAATATAGTACAGCATAGAGATATTCAACTTCACTGCTTATATTAAGTCTTTGCATCTCCTCTTCCCGCTGCAGGCTGGGCCTCCCCAAAAGCATCTCCCCCAGCGTGGCCAAAGAGTGGCTGGACAGGCGCCGCATGTCCATCCGACCGTGGGCGAGCTTCGTGGACCAGCGCAAGTTCTCCAAACCTCGCAACTTTGGCGAGCTGTGTCAGCGGGTGGTGAAAAACGTGGAGACGTTCAACAGCAACTACACCTTCATCTTCTTGGGCCTCATCCTCTACTGCATGTGAGAAGACTGCAGTTTTTATGAGGAAGGAGTCTTATACAATATATTATATGTATATACACTGGTGTGCCTGTGGTCAGCTAGCGATTAGCGTGCCAGGAGTCAGTGTCTTATATGTGTCGTCTTATATTTCAGAATCAGCTCTCCAATGTTGCTCATTGCATTGGCCGTGTTCCTCGGTGCCTTCTACATCGTCCATCTTAAATCGCTGGAGTCGAAGCTGGTGATCCTTGGTAAGTACAGCGTATAAACCCAGAATAATGTGTATATACTGTAATGTAGAGCAGTGTTTTTCAACCACTGTGCCGCGGCCGTGAGATACAGTCTGGTGTGCCGTGGGAGATTATCTAATTTCACATATTTGGGTTACATTTTTTTTTTGCAAACCAGTAATTATAGTCTGCAAATTATATGTTGTTGTTGAGTGGTCGGTGCTGTCTAGAGCTCGGCAGAGTAACCGTGTAATACTCTTCCATATCAGTAGGTGGCAGCCGGTAGCTAATTGCTTTGTAAATGCAGGTAAAAAGGTGTCTTATGCTTAAACCAAAAATAAACAAAAGGCGAGTGTCCTTAAGAAAAGGCATTGAAGCTTAGGGAAGGCTATGCAGAACAAAACTAAAACTGAACTGGCTACAAAGTAAACAAAAACAGAATGCTGGACGACAGCAAAAACTTACTGTGGAGCAAAGACAATGTACAATGTGAACAATGTACGTCCACAATGTACATCCGAACATGACATGACAATCAAAAATGTCCCCACAAAGAAGGATAAAAACAACTGAAATATTCTTGATTGCTAAAACAAAGTAGATGCGGGAAATATCGCTCAAAGGAAGACATGAAACTGCTACAGGAAAATACCAAAAAAAGAGAAAAAGCCACCTGTCAAGCCACCTGATGTGACAGGTGGTGACAGTACACCTACTTTGAGACAAGAGCTATAGTGATGCATGCTTGGTTATGATTTAAAGTCATATCCAACAATTGCGACAATGACTTTTAACTGTCAACTGAGTTTATGATTTCTGCTGGTGGTGTGCCTCCGGATTTTTTTCTACGCAATAAATGTGCCTTGGCTCAAAAAAGGTTGAAAAACACTGATGTAGAGGTCCCCCAGTGGGTCCGCACAGGTACTGCAGGTGGGTCATGAAATTTTTGGTTGGTTAAGTTTTCTCAAAATATTTTTTTCCATTCCCCAGACAATTTTTCCACAATTCTCAATGTCTTTAAATACACATTAACATCGATTGTACACAATGTAGTGTAGTTTTTACATACTGTAGTGTAGTGTAGTTTATACTTATCAAAATTATGTTATTGTATCCATTTTAGCAGAGCTAGCGATTAGCACTCTAGTTGCCTGCTAGCGATTACTGCGCTAGTTGCCAGCTAGCAAAGAGCGTGTTAGTGGTAAACTAGTGGTTAACACGCCAGTTGTCAGCTATTGATTAGTGCACCAGTTGTCAACTAGCGATTAGTTCAGCAGTTGTCAACTATTGGTTAACACGGCAGTTGTCAGCTATTGTTTAGTGCGGCAGCTGTCAGCTAGCGATTAGTGCGGCAGTTGTCAGCTATTGTTTAGTGCGGCAGTTGTCAGCTAGTGATTAGTGCACCAGTTGTCAACTAGCGATTAGTTCAGCAGTTGTCAACTAGGGGTTAACACGGCAGTTGTCAGCTAGTGTTTAGTGCGGCAGTTGTCAGCTAGCGATTAGTTCAGCAGTTGTCAACAAGTGGTTAACACAGCAGTTGTCAGCTAGCGTTTAGTGCGGCAGTTGTCAGCTAGCGATTAGTTCAGCCGTTGTCAACTAGTGTTTAACACAGCAGTTGTCAGCTAGTGATTAGTGCACCAGTTGTCAACTAGCGATTAGTTCAGCAGTTGTCAACTAGGGGTTTACACGGCAGTTGTCAGCTAGTGTTTAGTGCGGCAGTTGTCAGCTAGCGATTAGTTCAGCAGTTGTCAACAAGTGGTTAACACAGCAGTTGTCAGCTAGTGTTTAGTGCGGCAGTTGTCAGCTAGCGATTAGTTCAGCAGTTGTCAACTAGTGTTTAACACGGCAGTTGTCAGCTAGTGATTAGTGCACCAGTTGTCAACTAGCGATTAGTTCAGCAGTTGTCAACTAGTGGTTAACACGGCAGTTGTCAGCTAGTGTTTAGTGCGGCAGTTGTCAGCTAGCGATTAGTTCAGCAGTTGTCAACTAGTGGTTAACACAGCAGTTGTCAGCTAGCGTTTAGTGCGCCAGTTGTCAGGCAGCGAATAGCGTGCCAGTTGTCAGCTAGCGATTAGTGTGTGTCTTCAGCTAGTGATTACCCTGCCAGTTGTTAGCTAGCGATTATCATGCTCGTTGTCAGTTAGCGATCAGCGCGACAGTTGTTAGGTAGTGATTAGCGCGCCAGTTGTCAACAAACGAAGAGCATGCCAGTTGTCAACTAGCGATTAACATGCCAGTTGTCAGCTAGCGACTAGCATGCCAATGGTCAGATAGTGATTAGTGCGCCAGTTGTCAGCTAGCGAATAGCGTGCCAGTTGTCAGCTAGCGAATAGCGTGCCAGTTGTCAGCTAGCGAATAGCGTGTCTGTTGTCAGCTAGCAATTATTACAGCAGTTATCAGCTAGCGATTAGCATGACAGTTGTCAACTAGCAATTAATATGCCAGTTGTTAGCTAGCTATTACCGCGCCAGTTGTTAGCTAGCGATTTCCGCACCAGTAGTCAGCTAGAAAACAGGGTGCCAGTTGTATCCTAGCGATTACCGCACCGGTTTTTAGCTAGCAATTACTGCGCCAGTTGTTAGTTAGCAAATATAGCGTGCCAGTTGTCAGCTATATATATATATATATATATATATATATATATATATATATATATATTTTTTTTTTTAAATTGATATATATATCAAAATATATATATATATATATATATATATATATATATATATATTTTGATATATATATCAATTTAAAAAAAATATATATATATATATATATATTTTATTTTTTTTGATTGATATATATATATATATATTTTTTATTTTTATTTTTTTTTTTATATATATATATATTTTTTTTTGTTTTTAGATATATATATATATATATATAAATCAAAATTATATATATATATATATATATTAAGGGTGTGGGGAAAAAATCGATTCGAATTCGAATCGTGATTCTCACGTAGTGCGATTCAGAATCGATTCTCATTTTTAAAAAATTGATTTTTTTATTTATTATTATTTTTAAATTATTATTATTATTATTATTATTTTTTATAATTCATCAATCCAACAAAACAATACACAGCAATACCATAACAATGCAATCCAATTCCAAAACCAAACCCGACCAAGCAACACTCAGAACTGCAATAAACAGAGCAATTGAGAGGAGGCACAAACACGACACAGAACAAAACAAAAGTAGTGAAACAAAACTGAATATTATGAACAACAGTATCAATATTAGTAACAATTTCAACATAGCAGTGATTAAAATCCCTCATTGACATTATCATTAGACATTTATAAAAAAAAGAACAATAGTGTCACAGTGGCTTACACTTGCATCGCATCTCATAAACTTGACAACACACTGTGTCCAATATTTTCACAAAGATAAAATAAGTCATCTTTTTGGTTCATTTAATAGTTAAAACAAATTTACATTATTGCAATCAGTTGATAAAACATTGTCCTTTACAATTATAAAAGCTTTTTACAAAAATCTACTACTCTGCGTGCATGTCAGCAGACTGGGGTAGATCCTGCTGAAATCATATGTATTGAATGAATAGAGAATCCTTTTGAATCGGGAAAAAAAATCGTTTTTGAATCGAGAATCGTGTTGAATTGAAAAAAAAAAAAAAAAGATTTTGAATCGAATCGTGACCCCAAGAATCGATATTGAATCGAATCGTGGGACACCCAAAGATTCACAGCCCTAATATATATATATATATATATATATATATATATATATATATATATATATATATATATATATATACATATATATATATATATATATATATATATATATATATATATAAAAAGCTCATCGAGAGAATGCCAAGAGTGTGCAAAGCAGTAATCAGAGCAAAGGGTGGCTATTTTGAAGAAACTAGAATATAAAACATGTTTTCAGTTATTTCACCTTTTTTGTTAAGTACATAACTCCACATGTGTTCATTCATAGTTTTGATGCCTTCAGTGACAATCTACAATGTAAATAGTCATGAAAATAAAAAAAACACATTGAATGATAAGGTGTGTCCAAACTTTTGCCCTGTACTGTAAACATACATACACACCGTACTGCCTTAACGCATACAATGAAACACAAATAAGCTTCTAAGTCAACCTTTTTTTCCATTCTACTGGTACTTATATAATTATATAAGTACCAGTAGAGTGGAAAAACAAGTTGACAAGTCAACCTGTTTTTCCATTCTACCAGTACTTATATAATTATATAAGTACCAGTAGAGTGGAAAAACAAGTTGACTTAGATGCTTATTTGTGTTTCATTGTATGCGTTAAGGCAGCACGGTGTGTGTATATATACACTACCGTTCAAAAGTTTGGGGTCACCCAAACAATTTTGTGTTTGAGCCTTCATTTCTAAGAACAAGAATAGACTGTCGAGTCTCAGATGAAAGTTCTCTTTTTCTGGCCATTTTGAGCGTTTAATTGACCCCACAAATGTGATGCTCCAGAAACTCAATCTGCTCAAAGGAAGGTCAGTTTTGTAGCTTCTGTAACGAGCTAAACTGTTTTCAGATGTGTGAACATGATTTGCACGAGGGTTTTCTAATCATCAATTAGCCTTCTGAGCCAATGAGCAAACACATTGTACCATTAGAACACTGGAGTGATAGTTGCTGGAAATGGGCCTCTGTACACCTATGTAGATATTGCACCAAAAACCAGACATTTGCAGCTAGAATAGTCATTTACCACATTAGCAATGTATAGAGTGTATTTATTTAAAGTTCATTGAAAAGTACAGTGCTTTTCCTTCAAAAATAAGGACATTTCAATGTGACCCCAAACTTTTGAACGGTAGTGTATGTATGTGTGTATATATATATATATATATATATATATATATATATATATATATATATATATATATATATATATATATATATATATATATATATATATATATTAGGGCTGCAACAACTAATCGATTAAAATCGATTATAAAAATAGTTGCCGATTAATTTAGTCATCGATTCGTTGGATCTATGCTATGCGCATACGCAGAAGCTTTTTTTAAAAATATTTTTTTTTTTTTTTTTTTTAAATAAACCTTTATTTATAAACTGCAACATGTACAAACAGCTGAGAAACAATAATCAAAATAAGTATGGTGCCAGTATGCTGTTTTTTTTTCAATAAAATACTGGAAAGGATAGAAATGTAGTTTGTCTCTTTTATCCGATTATTAATCGATTAATCGAAGTAATAATCAACAGATTAATCGATTATCAAATGAATCGTTAGTTGCAGCCCTAATATATATATATATACATATATATATATATGTATGTATATATATATGCATGTATATATATATATATTGTTCACAAATCTGTCTCACCTCGCAGGTGTGGGATATCAAGATGCTGATTATTGCACAGGTGTGCATTCGGCTGCCCACAATAAAAGGCCACGCTGAAACGTGCAGTTTTATCACACAACACAATGCCACATATGTCGCAAGTTTTGAGGGAGCGTACAGTTGGCATGCTGATTGCAGGAATGTCCACCAGAGCGTTTGCCCGTGAATTACATTTTATTTCTCTACCATAATTCGTCTCCAAAGGCGTTTCAGAGAATTTGGCAGTACATCCAACTGGCCTCACACCCGCAGACCACGCGTAACCACACCAGCTCAGGACCTCCAAATCCAACAGGTGCACTTCCATGATCGTCTGAGAGCCAGCCAGACCTCAAACAGACCTCAAATAAAGCAAAAGTGCACATTTTATTGTGGGCAGCCTAAGGCGCACCTGTGCAATCAATAATCATGCTGTTTAATCAGCATCTTGATATGCCACACCTGCGAGGTGGGATGGATTATCTTGGCAAAGAAGAAATGCTCACTAACACAGATTTAGACTGATTTGTGAACAATATTTGAGAGGAATAGGTCTTTTGTGTAAAGAGTAAAAGTTGTACATCTTACATATACATATATATGTATTTATATAAGTTGATGTATATTTACAGTATATATATTTTTTCAGGCAAGGAACTGACTGTCCCACACCAGATGAGTCTAGCTGGAGCCGTTTCCTTACCTGTGTTCTGGCTGGCAGGAGCAGGCGCTGCAGTTTTTTGGGTTCTGGGTGAGTCTGCATACATACTGTACTCACTGTACTGTTTTGTTTAGCCACAATGCCAGATTTATTTAATATACATCAATGAATCACCAAAAAATAAAATATTCCCAGCACACGCTAGAGTGCACCCCTGCTTGGGCTGCACAAAGTTTTCACTTTGTGTTTGAAACCATATGACTAAATGTGTTAATTGGTTCCAGCAGCAATTAGAAATGTAATAAAGTAGAGGGTCACAAAATAAGACGCACTTCCGGGTTTCAGGTGTATGGCAAGAGTCCAATTAGGCTACCGTTTATCTACCTGCATCAGTGCAGATATGGGTGTATTTTAAAAGGTTGAAAAGGGAAATATACAAGCTATTATGAAAAAAAATTGAAATGGGGATGGCGTGGATTTATGCACTTTCAAGAAAAAATGTTTTCCAAAGATTTGAACCATTTATCATCCTCACCGAAGTCCAGGGTTTCCCACACATTCATTTATTTGTGGCGGCCCGCCACGAAAGAATTACGTCCGCCACAAATAAAAAATTAAAAAATATAAAAAAAATTTTTTTTTTTGTTTTTTTTTTTTGTCCTCTCCAGCTTCTCAGGCAAATCATATAGTTGATGTAGATGCCCATATCGGCTGTTCAGATTTACTTTACAAAAGAGAAGTGTAGGATACTTCTCTTGTTGCCTTATTTGTATTTGACTTTATTAAATGTATTTATATTAGAAACACAACATGTGTATATAACAAAGGGTGCAAAGTCTGCAGGCAGTAGGAAACACATGGTTAAGTGTAGGGAGTAAAACTGATGGCAGTCTAAAGTTCAAGATTTTTGGAGCTCTTTGTTCAGTGGATCAGATGTTTGATGAAGCTCTGTGTCTATCTACCACCACTACTGTTTTCTGTTTATTTGTTACTGACTGTGGCAGGACACCTCTGCCTCTGTTTCACTTTATGTTGCTGGTAAATAATATGGTTGTAGTAGTAGGCTAAAGTTAAATTATTTAGTATGCACTAATTAAAGGGGCAGAGCTTTGAGACATTTTAGCTTTTATATTTTATAAGATATATTGTTTGTAAGAACCACAATTAATAAATATATTTCAGTGAATAACTTATTGTTCAAATCTGTATATAAATATGTACATAAAGTGTTGTAATTATATTGCAAAATGGATGGATGGATGGACGTTTAAAACAAAACTGTTATTATTAATTAGTAAGTGTACATTTTTTGAGCCTTTTTAGAGAAAATCAAATCATTTTAGTAAATTATGCAAATTACTCGATGATGTCATGGTGACCACGCCCATAGCCACGCCCATAGTCACGCCCCCACCGCCACAGGTATCTTGGCAGTTTATGGGAAACACTGCAGTCGATTGTTCAAGTTACTGCTGGACCGCACTTCTTTCAACACTCACAAGGATTTCCAGAAGAAAAGATTGGAGGCACATCATGTTTTTAAATCTGGAGGGGGTCCACACATTAATCCTTAAAAGACAAAGTTGGATTTGTTCGTGCATTAACACGTGCCATATTGCTGTGATTGTGATACCAATACGCATATGTTGAGTTTTTGCAGTTGATTTCCTGCTACACATATTTTGCGGTCATCTACAATTCATGTCCGTGGTTGTTTTAATGGTGTGAAGTTCATATTTTGTCTTATCGCTTAGCTAGATGTCCATGTTGTTCAGCAATGTTTTGGTTTCCAACAATATTTAGCGATATCAAGATCCAGTATGCTGTCGAGCCTACAAGAAATGTATTCATCTCGTTTATTAATACTATTAGTATAGTATAGGCTCCAGCACCCACCGCGACTCCGAGAGGGACAAGCGGTAGAAAATGGATGGATTATATTATGTTGATGCTAAATGATCTCAGTAAGATATTCCAGTTTGTAGCTGAGATTTGATGACCTATATTAAGTAAAACATACTTGAAACTAGAATATCAACTATTGCAAAGCTGTATCATTAACACTCAAGTATAAAACTACTTTTTTAAAGTAATAATTTCTTACTTCAAGCATGAAAAAAAATCATGATGCAGAGCGCATATCATTATGTCAAGATAATGGCACTAGTATTTACTTAATTTAAGAATATTTTTCAACATATTGAGCAAAAAGGTCTCTTTTTTTTCTACCAAGAAAAGTGCACTTGTTATTAGTGACAATATACTTATTTTAAGCTATTTTTGGGTTCATTGAGGTTAGCTAATTTATTTGTTTTGGAAAGTCTTGACAAGCCAAATTTTCTTGTTCTATTGGCAGAAAATGTTGCTTAGTTCAAATAAAATACCCCTAAATTTTGTAAAATGTTCTTGTTTTTGAACACTGATTTTTTGCAGTGTAGTCCTTTGTTCAACTTATTTAGTTATACTAGTGGTGTTCCTCAAGGTTCCATTTTAGGTCCACTCTATTTCATTACGTGGGCTATTCAACTGGTGGCCTGCAGGTTCAGTTAAAAAAAAAACATGCAAGAGACTCAAATTTTTGCAGCAGATTCTTAAAAACATGAGAGTGCTGTCATATAGATGATCTTTGACTAGCTTTTTTGCACACAAAAAAACAACCTCTGTAACTTTGACAAAATACATGTCTACTGTAGAGGACTGGTTTTCCGGATATTGAGCAAAACGGTCTCTTTTTTTTTTTCTACCAAGAAAAGTGCACTTGTTATTAGTGAGAATATACTTATTTTAAGCTATTTTTGGGTTCATTGAGGTTAGCTAATTTATTTGTTTTGGAAAGTCTTGACAAGCCAAATTTTCTTGTTCTATTGGCAGGAAATGTTGCTTAGTTCAAATAAAATACCCCTAAATTTTGTAATTTTTTTTCTTGTATTTGAACACTGATTTTTTGCAGTGTAGTCCTTTGTTCAACTTATTTAGTTATACTAGTGGTGTTCCTCAAGGTTCCATTTTAGGTCCACTCTATTTCATTACGTGGGCTATTCAACTGGTGGCCTGCAGGTTCAGTTAAAAAAAAAAAAAACATGCAAGAGACTCAAATTTTTGCAGCAGATTCTTAAAAACATGAGAGTGCTGTCTAATAGATGATCTTTGACTAGCTTTTTTGCACACAAAAAACCAACCTCTGTAACTTTGACAAATACATGTCTACTGTAGACGACTGGTTTTCCGGATATTGAGCAAAACGGTCTCTTTTTTTTTCCTACCAAGAGAAGTGCACTTGTTATTAGTGAGAATATATTTATTTTAAGCTATTTTTGGGTTCATTGAGTTTGGCTAGTTTGCCTTGTCTTGGAAAGTCTTGACAGGCCACATTTTCTTGTTCTATCGGCAGATAATTTTGCTTACTTCAAATAAAGTACCCCTAATTTATTTTATTTCTTGTTGTGAACACTGAGTTTTTGCAGTGTACACAATGGGCGGCTGAAACGTTCTTCCACTGGAGACAAAGCTTTTTTTTTTTTGGCCTGTTCATAAAACTAGGGGTTCATAAATTGAGGTTGCACTGTATAGTACCAGTAAATATCGGTAAGAAATAAGGATATTGGTATAAGTATTGATAAAATCCAAACAATATATCTCCTTACCTGCCAATCTAATCTAATCCAAGTTGGACAGCTGGCGAGGTAGTCCTGTATTTATTTCTCTTGTTTTGATACCTAAATATTAGGGGAAAAAAGTACCTTCCTTCACCAAAAATAGCAACAGAGGGGGAAAATGTCGTAAAAAGTGACAGTATGAATATGAAAAGACCACCTGCAGAGGACACATGACAACTGGAAAGCTGAAGCTAATGGTGGAGCGCAAAGACTTGTTGTTGATCAACAACACCCGGGAATAAAACAACAAAACAATGGTTTGTGGGAAGAATGGTTAGTAAGATGAATAATCTCTCTTCCAGGAGCGACCTTGTTCGTGATCGGCAGTCACGCCGCATTTCGTGAGCTGGAACCTTCCGACTTGGAGGAGCTCCTCATGGAGCCCGTATAAGGAGCAGGACGACCTGGCTGTGGTTTCCACGTACAATGATATACTTTGCTGTTACACAGGTATCATGGCCTATTCTACATGTCGCCACTCTTATCATTAAATGGGTTAGGGTTACATTTATACTTTGTTATTCGCAATTGTCGCTACGCCAAACTGCTAAGCCGGGAACACTTTCCCCAACAGAAGTGCCATTTTTAAAGCAATGAACACGTAAAAGTACTATTATGATTCTATACAAATGAAAATGCATAATGTTTTTTTTTTTTTTAACGCAAACCTTTAGTTTACTTCGTATAGAAATGGCGCCAGTGTATATTCTATAGCCAGGAAAATGGGAATCTTGTGCAAATGTTCATTCCAGCAATTACAAAGTGAAACTAATACATGACAGGAGCTCAGAACATGCGAGATGTTTGATATCATTCTGATTATAGCAGCTTACAGTGGGGGTGTCCGAATGTTTGGAATTGGGGGCCGCATTGGAAAAAAAAATAGATAAAAAAATATGTATGTATTAGGGCTGCAACTAACGATTAATTTGATAATCGATTAATCTGTCGATTATTGCTTCGATTAATAATCGGATAAAAGAGACAAACTACATTTCTATCCTTTCCGGTATTTTATTGAAAAAATCCAGCATACTGGCACCATGTTGTGGACATTGGGGGTGCAGCATACACCAACAATAACACAGAAATGTAACTCATCAGAACTGAATCAGATATTTTACGCGTTTCTGTTGTGAATAATAAAGGATTCATTTTAGGCTGCCTCTGATAATAGCATGAAATATTCCAGCACCTTCATAACGTTTAGTTATAGTAAAGCGTCACTCAAATCTAAATATATTTATATAGCTTTATCGGGCCCGGCTACATTGATCCATTATGAAACCAACCTGAGATATTTCTGTCCGTTACGTTTATTTCCAAATTGGTAGCCGTGCGTTTTCTCTCTCAAAACGGAGTCAAATGTGCCGGAGACACATTATCAGCCCCGCGTTGCAACAAAGGCATAACGTTAACGTTACTCACAAAAAAGCTGAACTCATGAATGCTTGTTGCCACTATGGACTTAAAAAGTTACGTACTGTGAGTTCCTCCCTTCATCCATGGCTCCAACATGTTTCCTTTTCAGGTGCTCCTGAAGCAATGTTGTACTTCCGTGCCATTTTGCAGGAAACGCTCTTCTTTGAAGTCTTTAAAGTGAAGTGTTCCCACACTTTTGACGACTTAGGTCGTACATTTTTCTCCATTGAAGCAATAACCTCAAGATGTTTCTCCGCTAAACTATCGGTAGTGTTTTCCTGCGCCATTTTTCAAAATTTTCCAGCAAAGGAAACGTGAGCTGCACATGACCACATCATTGGCTAGCTTACGCCACCTCATGAGACGTACGCTGTTTTGTACTGTTTTTGTACTTATTTTGATTATTGTTTCTCAGCTGTTTGTAAATGTTGCAGTTTATAAATAAAGGTTTATAAAACAAAAAAACAAAAAAAATAACCCAAAAATTAAAAAAAATTATAATATAAAAATTCTATTTTGGTAATCGATTTTAATCGATTAGTTGTTGCAGCCCTAGTATGTATATATGTGTATATATATATGTACATATACAGTACGGGCCAAAAGTGTCGACACACCTTCTCATTTCAATGCGTTTTCTTCATTTACATGAAAACCCTTGCAGGTGACTGACTACCTCTTGAAGCTCATCGAGAGAATGCCAAGAGTGTGCAAAGCAGTAATCAGAGCAAAGGGTGGCTATTTTGAAGAAACTAAATTATAAAAACGTGTTTTCAGTTATTTCACCTTTTTTTGTTAAGTACATAACTCCACATGTGTTCATTCATAGTTTTGATGCCTTCAGTGACAATCTACAATGTAAATAGTCGTGGAAATAAAGAAAACATAATATATACATAATGGATTAACATAATTGGATAGTAAGAGAATTTAATAGTTTGACTCATACTTTGTGGCGACCTCCTTAAAGTTTTGTAATCAATCAGAAATATCAAGCGCCGAACATGGGAAAGTATGAAGAGAGTTTTGCAAGTTTCCCATCATGCATTGCAGGGGATTTAAATGGGTGTAATTATGAATTATGTGTAGTGCTTGGACATGTTTAATAATATTAACAAAGTTCAGTGAGCAGGTTGTGTTATGTGTGACCATGTGTGTTGACTTTTTCTGATAGTTTATTTGCGCCATGAGTGAGGAAGGTTGTCTGGTTTGGGCCACAAGTAAAAATGCTGTGCTGTGAACACTTCAAGGTGGAATTAACGGTCAATAACTTGAATAGTTGTCTATTTCCACACGGTGGGTGGCAAGTTTGAAGCAATTATATTGTCATATATTGAAAATGAAATCTGAGGACCAGATTCCTTGAAAATCTTGGGATTTTTTTTTTGTTTTTTTTTAAACTATAAACCATGATCATCAAAAATGATGAGAAGTAAAGGCTTGACATATTTTACTTTGCATGTCCTGAGTTTATATCACATACTATTTTCACATTTAAATGAACTTTAGCACAATATTCTAGTTTTTGGAGTTTGACTCGAATGCACTCAATATTTAACATGTATTTGTGTAATAAATAAAGTTGGGCCATGCAAGCAAACTATCTTGTTTATTGTGGATGTCAATGATTGTCTTAGCAGTCTGAAATGGGGAAACATCATCAATTGATGTTTCCTTGTGATCCTGACTGCTTATTCATTGTAATCATCTTATCTTATCTATCTTTGCTGTTGTTTTTATACAATTTGATTTTATTGTTTTGATTTTGTACGGTGTCCTTGAGTGCCCAGAAAGGCGCCTTATAAGTCAAATGTATTATTATTATTATTATTATTATTAATTGGGGCGGCGTGGCTCGGTTGGTACAGCGGCCGTGCCAGCAACCTGAGGGTTCCAGGTTCGATCCCCGCTTCAGCCACACAAACTGGTTTAAATGTAGCTTAGAAATGTAGACAATGGGTGTCACTATGTAAAACCCCTTCGAGTCTCTAGAAAACATCGCTATATAAATATACTTCAATCCAATCAACTGCCTAGTCTGCAGTAGAGATGTCCGATAATATCGGCCTGCCGATATTATCGGCCGATATATGCGTTAAAATGTAATATCGGAAATTATCGGTATCAGTTGTTTTGTTTTTTTTAATTAAATCAACATAAAAAACACAAGATACACTTACAATTAGTGCACCAACCCAAAAAAACTCCCTCCCCCATTTACACTCATTCACACAAAAGGGTTGTTTCTTTCTGTTATTAATATTCTGGTTCCTACATTATATATCAATATATATCAATACAGTCTGCAAGGGATACAGTCCGTAAGCACACATGATTGTGCGTGCTGCTGGTCCACTAATAGTACTAACCTTTAACACTTCATTTTACTCATTTTCATTCATTACTAGTTTCTATTGTAACTGTTTTTTATATTGTTTTACTTTCTTTTTTATTCAAGAAAATGTTTTTAATTGATTTATCTTATTTTACTAATTTTTTTAAAAAGTACCTTATCTTCACTAGGGATGTCCGATAATGGCTTTTTGCCGATATCCGATATTCCGATATTGTCCAACCCTTTAATTACTGATACCGATATCAACCGATACCGATATCACCGATACATGCAGTCGTGGAATTAACACATTATTATGCCTAATTTGGACAACCAGGTATGGTGAAGATAAGGTACTTTTTTAAAAAAATTAGTAAAATAAGATAAATAAATTAAAAACAACCCTTTTGTGTGAATGAGTGTAAATGGGGGAGGGAGGTTTTTGGGTTGGTGCACTAATTGTAAGTGTATCTTGTGTTTTTTATGTTGATTTAATTAAAAATAAAAAAATAAAAAAACGATACCAATAATAAAAAAACCGATGCCGATAATTTCCGATATTACCTTTAAACGCATATATCATCTCTAATCTTCACCATACCTGGTTGTCCAAATTAGGCATAATAATGTGTTAATTCCACGACTGCATATATCGGTGATATCGGTATCGGTTTATATTAATTAAAGAGTTGGACATATCGGATATCGGCAAAAAGCCATTATTGGACATCCCTAGTCTGCAGCTGTGTTTTGTGGAGAAATCAGTTGTGTACAACATTAGCATTAACCACCCATAGAGGGCACCGCAAATGCAAAAAAAAAAAAAAAAAGAGGGCATGACTTGAATTTCTCACACAGCTTCGACTAAACACGCTAGTAACTGCATGACCGTCCGTCCTGTTAAAACAAAGCTGCTATAAATGTTGTAATTAGCTTAGCTACTTTTCAATTGACCGCTTTATTCATATATACCATTTATATTGAATTATTTGTGAAAGATACGTTTTTGTTAACAAGTTAAAGGTGTTTAATGATAATACAAGCATGTTTAACACACATATATTCATTTATTTCATGAAGACAAGAATATAAGTTGGTGTATTACCTGATTCTGATGACTTGCATGATTGGAATCAGACAGTAGTGATGATAACGTCCACATTTTTGAACGGAGGAGAAAAGAAACGTCCTCCTTTCTGTCCAGTACCACATGGAAGTGGTTGCTTTTTGGCATCTTTATTTGTCCAGCTTCCATACTCCTTTTTATACACTTTACAAGAAACACATTGGCGGCCAACTCCGTAGCTTGCTAGCTTTCTGAGACTCTTATTTTGCTAGCGCCGGCAGGATGAAGCAGGGCTTTTATTGTGAAGACAGGAACTGTGCGGTCGGTCTTTAGAGTTTTGACAGCAAGAGTGAAATTTAAAAAAAAAAGTGTTTCTCGCCTTCCTCTCTGTCATTTTTTCTTAACAATGAGCGCACAAGACCCTCTGGTGCCGTGAACGTCAATCAAGTGACGGAAATGACGTCTTAGTGAAGATTGACGATCCCTATTTTTATTGCAGGGGTCACCAACGCGGTGCCCGCGGGCACCAGGTCGCCCGTAAGAACCAGATGAGTCCCTGAAGCACACATGATTGTATAGGCTGCTGGTCCACTAACATTTTCATTCATTACTATTTTTTATGTAATTATTTTTATATTGTTTTACTTTCTTTTTTATCCCAAGAAAATGTTTTTTATTTATTTATCTTATTTTATTTTTTTTATTTTTTTTTAAAAGGGCCTTATCTGCAACAGACCAGGTTGTCAATGAAATTAGATTTGTTTAAAGGGTTTTTTAAACCAGGCCCAGTCCAGATAATGTCCAAGTCGGACTCAGCAACACACACCTTCATTCATGTACACAGAAACAAATTAGGGAACACAACAGATTGCATATAATTTATAAACAAAATTACATTTTCAAAATAAGCATTTATGTACAGTCCAGATTATGTCCAGGTCACTCAAATTAGGGAACACAACAACAGACATCATATAATCTATAAACATAATTATACTTTCAAAATAAGCCTTTGAGGACTTCTCATCTTTTTTTTAAAATGTTTTTTGGCATCATTATCGTTTTCAACCATGTAACTTTCTAAAATTAGAAAATACTGAATAAATGTTTTAAAGAAAGTAACACTAAGTGAATATCTGTTTTTGGCCTTAAAAATAAACATTTTACCGAGTACTATAATTAAATTGACTAAATCATGATTGTCAATGAACTCTCCTAAAATAACAGAAACCACATTAAGCTTCATAAACAAACCAATCCTTAAACACATTTTTTCAACTTCCACCCAAAACAAAGACACAATATGACAATACCAAAACAAATGCAGGGTGGATTCAGGCTCCTGACAACAAAATCGGCAATCATCTGACTCTGTCATATTCCATAATTTTAACATTTTCCCTGTGGGTAAGAAGTTATAAATAATTTTAATTTGAAAATAACGATTTTGCACATCGATAGTAGTTTTATAGATTAGTTTGAATATGGTATCCCATGGCAACGGGCAGTCAAAAAAGTCCTCCCATTTTCCATTTGTGTTGTATGAGGCAGCCTTCAAAGATTTCTTTATTAAATAAAAATTATATATTTTTCTATTTATTTTAGTTCCTTTTTGCCAACTAGAATTTCTTATTAGAGGTTTACAAACTAATAATTTAGTAGTTCCATAATTAATTATTTGTTTCCATCTTTTCCCAATTACTCCAGTTAGTTAATAAAATGAAAAGCTTGAGCAAGCATCACCATACATAGCTCTAAATTCATCATACTTCATCATTTTACCATTCTCATTGATAATATCATTGACAAAAATGATTCCTCTTTCAAACATATTTTTCCAAAAGAAAGGCTTTCCATCTATTACAATATTAGAGTTCATCCATATTAACTGCTGCAAAATATCGTCTCTTTTTCTGGCACATAAAATTGAAAACACCACTATGAGTGGATTGTTTCCTTTATGAACCCCGCCATGTTTCCCAGCAGACTCTCTGGGAGGGGATCACTTGTGAAAAAGGATACCATTTCTTTTGATACAGTACATGTTTTTTGTCCAACAGGACATTTGTGTACCACTCAATGTTTAAATACATCTTTGGAACAATTGATGCTTTTAAAGACAGACACATAGCTTCAAGGTTGAGAAGTTTCAGGCCCCCATATTCATACTCTTTGTACAAAACCTTTCTTTTAATCTTTTCTGGTTTGCCGTTCCAGACAAAATCGAAGACCCTCCGCTCATAAATCTTAAAAAAGTTTTGTGATGGAGCTGGTAATGACAAAAACAAATAAATAAATTGAGGAATAATTAACGAGTTGGCAATAGACATTTTACCATACAAGGTTAGGGATTTCCCTTTCCATAATTGCATAATTTTGTCCAGCTTTCTTAGTCGATTATCATAATTTACTGAGCCTAGATCTTCCAGATTTTCTGGGACAACAACACCAAGTATGTTAACTGGTCCATCTGTCCACAAAACAGGCACTTTGCATTCCATTCGAAAGGACGTTCCCTTTAGATTTCCGATCCTTAACATTTTACATTCATCATAATTAAGCTTGAGGCCAGATTGCTGTGAAAATATGTCCAAAAGATTAAGAAGGTTCCGCAAACAATGAGGAAAAATCTTATCTTTGTGAATCAGCCTTTTCTGACATGAACTTCATCAAGAACAAACACAGAACACGCCTCACTGATGCACATCTGCAAGACTCACTCAGAGTTGCAGTGTCAAGTTACACACCAGAGTACAACACACTAGTTAACAGCATGCAATGCCAGGCTTCCCACTAACTGACAAAGAAACAGATAACAGATTTGGTGTCCAGTTCAAAGTGTGACATGATTTAAAAATTTGAGAGTTGACTTTTGTATTTTACTTTATTTGTACAAACATGGTGCAAAGTAATTCATGATTTGTTAAAAAATGTTAGTGGCTAGCTAGTTAAAATGGGATATTGTGATTTCACAAGACTGTCTTAGAAGTGATCATTAGAAAATGTTCAATTTGAAAAATGTGCACTTAGAGAAAATATAAAAATAAAGTGTTGCATATTGTTATTTATCTGTTTCTATATATATTTATTGTGAGAAATCATTAATTATTAATAATAACAGAGTTAAAGGTAAATTGAGCAAATTGGCTACTTCTGGCAATTTATTTAAGTGTGTATCAAACTGGTAGCCCTTCGCATTAATCAGTACCCAAGAAGTAGCTCTTGGTTTCAAAAAGGTTGGTGACCCCTGGCCTATTGGTTAGCTTCACACCCTCGTGTATAACTCGCAGTACAAAATAGCGACGCGGAACGTTCCGGAAGTGAATGTGTGCCGGAAGTGAATGTGTGCCGGAAGTGAATGTTTGTCCTTTGAAAAGGTTTTCTCCAAATGGCTCTTATCCTCAAGACCCCACGTGACCTGTGCACGGTGACGACACACCCCCTTGCTCAGGTTACCATGGCAATGACCTTGAACACACACACACATTGCGGCAGAGGCGAGCGATCGATATTCTATTAAATGGCGTGTGGTTGCAGGTGTGGGGGTTGGGGTGTCGTCACTGGCCGCAGAGGTAATTGGCAGCGTGACATAGCGCATGCGCGAGAACTGCGTGACCCCCGGTAAAGTTTCCTCATTTGGCCTTCTTACTACCACTTTTGACAGCATGCAGTTGTAGTACGCAGACTGCACACCAGAGGGCAGTCAATCCATACATGATCACATTTACTTATTAAAGAACGTCTGTTCATGACGCTGTTTTGTATTGTACCGACGAACTGAAAATATGAAGCTTAATATCATTTATTTGTCACTATTTAGTACAGTAAACATTAAATGGTACTCATGAAAAACTAAAATGTATTTCATTAAAAAAATGTGTATCGTTAAAATGTTGCATATTCGTGATAAACATATATATATATATAATATATTATTTTATTTTATCAGGACCATTGCCTCTCTCTGCTGATTGGCTGGAAGACGTCACATGACGCATGACCCCATTGCAACTCCAGCTGGACATTTACATTTTTATTTTTTTTAAATCTACATTTTGAAGTGAGATTAATATTTTTATTAGGGATGTCCGATAATGGCTTTTTTGCCGATACCCGATATTCCAATATTGTCCAACTCTTGATTACCGATACCGACATGAACCGATACACAGTCGTGGAATTAACACATTATTATGCCTAATTTGGACAACCAGGTATGGTGGAGATAAGGTTTTTTTTTAAATAATAAAATAAAATAAGATAAATAATTTCTAAACATTTTCTTGAATAAAAAAGAAAGTAAAACAATATAAAAACAGTTACATAGAAACTAGTAATTAATTAAAATGAGTACAATTAACTGTTAAAGGTTAGTACTGGGGATGTCCGATAATGGCTTTTTTGCCGATATCCGATATTGTCCAACTCTTAATTACCGATATCCATATCAACCGATACCGATATATACAGTGTGGAATTAACACATTATTATGCCTAATTTGGACAACCAGGTATGGTGGAGATAAGGTTCTTTTTTTTAATAAAATAAAATAAGATAAATACATTTAAAACATTTTCTTGAATAAAAAAGAAAGTAAAACAATATAAAAACAGTTACATAGAAACTAGTAATTAATGAAAATGAGTAAAATTAACTGTTAAAGGTTAGTACTATTAGTGGACCAGCAGCACGCACAATCATGTGTGCTTACGGACTGTATCCCTTGCAGACTGTATTGATATATATTGATATATAATGTAGGAACCAGAATATTAATAACAGAAAGAAACAACCCTTTTGTGTGAATGAGTGTAAATGGGGGAGGGAGGTTTTTTGGGTTGGTGCACTAATTGTAAGTGTATCTTGTGTTTTTTTATGTTGATTAAAAAATTTAAAAAAAACATACCGATATACAAAAAAACGATACCAATAATTTCCGATATTACACTTTAAAGCCTTTATCGACCAATAATATCGTACTGCCGATATTATCGGACATCTCTAATTTTTATACTATTTAACTATGCAATAACCTAAAATAAACCAAAGAATGGAACATTAATTAGCTTTTTTTGTTAATTTTTACAGAAACGGTTTTCTATATATATCAAGCAAAGGTAACTTGTTTGAAAGTAGTTGAACTAAAATGTATTTTCTATGAATGTGTTTTTGAAATACTATTTTAAAAAAAATTGAGAATTTGGTTAGTCAGTAATAATAATTGTAGCATTTACATGAAGAAAAAGCCTTATTTTGTGTGTACCCACATGGAAATAAAATAGATATTATGCATTATCAAATAAATATAACATGTATATTTAACAACAACAACAACATGGTTTTGTTTAATTGATAGTAATAAAAGTAGCATTTATTTTAACATAATCAAACACAACTCAATTAGGTGAAACACATGGCATACAATAGTGCTGACTAATAATTGAACACTTTAAATAATACATGATCATTTTGTTTGTATATAAACAAAAAAAGAAGTAATTAATATTTTTATTTTTACATACAAGGAAATATATATTTTGTTTATTAATCAATTATATATATATACATATATATATTATAGATAGACTATTTTTATTTAATTTCATTAAAAAAAAAAATTTGGTTTCCAATGATGGCAAAAGGCATGATTAGCATACATGGCACACAGAAAGACACACAGGCAGAATCAGGTTGTATTAAATGTTTCTAGATGTTTTTATTATTGGTGTTGGTTTCATTTATTTGACACACATGTTCTTCTTACGAGTCGTGTAGATTTATTTCACTTGAATTAAAGCAGCCAGCCTGAGACACACACACACACACACACACGCACGCGCACACACACACACACACACACACACACTTGCTCACCCTCATCATCCCCACACATGACAGCACACCTACTGTGAACCTTTTTTTTTTTCGTTGTCGGAAAAAACAAACGGGCCAAAATAACTGAAACCAAACATTAAAAAAAAAAACGAGAGCTCCCGCGTTTTCTTGTCACACATCATCATAATAACAATAATTTTCTTTTCTTGTTTTTTTTTTATTTTTATTGTATTTAGTTTCTTTTAAATTCAGTATAGAATTATATAGATTTCCTAGAGCACACAGAAAGATTGGAGTTGCATTTTTTGAAGGTTTGGGTGGGTGTCATGGAGGGGAATGGTGGTACTGTAATAGTCAACAAGGGTTTCACACAGTGCACACAAACGAGAGACAAACAGGGAAGAAGAAGGAGGGAAGGACAGGCCTCACATACAATATGTTCCCACACCCTCCCATCCTAATGAAAAAAAAGACAACTTCCCCTAGCTGACACGTGTTTTAAAAAAAACAACAACAACACTGTGGCTGTGGAGAACAGGGGGGGGGGGGGAAAGTAGTCAAGATGGCCGCCCTGCCGGTCCCTCCAACGAGACAGGGGACGCAGGTGAGAGTCAGTCAGTGTGAACGCTATTTTCCGCACGCGGCCAGAGGACGAGCGAAGGTGAGGACGGGCGGGAGTGATGAGAGAAAAGCGAGCTGGATGGCCCTTTTTCGCCGAGCTTGAGACGCCGTGCGGTCATGCTCGTTGGACTCTACGTAGACAATATGCAGCTGCCGTTTGGTAGATATTATATTGGTTTATGTACACAGCAGTGAAAGAACACATGCAAAGACTAGCATAGGAGGTGACGGCGAGGGATGGGCGGGGCGGGGCAGGGGGGCGGGGTTTGGATGTAGAAACTTGTAAAGGTGCTTTTGCTGTTTGGAATCTTTGGGGCTGTTCTCATGAAAATTGCTTCAAAGCGTGTTTGTCTTGTGTGCGTGTGTGTGTGTGTGTGTGTGTGTGTGTTTAACGGGGGAAAGATAGGGGCGGGGCGTCTGAAGTTATAAGTGGATCAGAGATGTAAAGGTGGGAGGGTGGGGTGGTGGGGGGATGGGTTGGGAGCAACAAGTCGATCAATAGTAGGTCTCCCTTTCCACCCAGCCTGCATGGGGGGGGGGGAAGCACACACAGAAGTGTAGATAGAACATGTTAAAAGAGAAAGTAAGCAGATAGTAACAATAAATGAACAAGTAGATGCATAATTAATTTTCTACCCATACTTGCCAACCTTGAGACCTCCAAATTCGGGGGGTTAAGGGGGGAGGAGTAGATTTCTACCGTATTTTTCGAACTATAAGTCGCAGTTTTTTTCCATAGTCGGGGGTGCGACTTATACTCAGGAGCGACTTATGTGTGAAATTATTAACACATTGACGTAAAATATCAAATAATATTATTTATCTCATTCACGTAAGAGACTAGACGTATAAGATTTCATGGGATTTAGCGATTAGGAGTGACAGATTGTTTGGTAAACATATAGCATGTTCTATATGTTATAGTTATTTGAATGACTCTTACCATAATATGTTACGTTAACATACCAGGCACGTTCTCAGTTGGTTATTTAGGCCTCATATAACGTACACTTATTCAGCCTGTTGTTCACTATTCTTTATTTATTTTAAATTGCCTTTCAAATGTCTATTCTTGGTGTTGGGTTTTATCAAATACATTTCCCCCAAAAATGCGACTTATACTAAAGTGCGACTTATATGTTTTTTTCCTTCTTTATTATGCATTTTCGGCCGGTGCGACTTATACTCCGGAGCGACTTATACTCCGAAAAATACGGTACTTGTATTTTTATATATATATACATATAAATACAATAAATACTTGAATTTTAGTGTTCATTTATTTACACATATACACACATAACACTCCTCTCTACTCATTGTTGTATTTGAAAGTGTTAACTTGTGCTCAATGTTTCCTTACCATTATTGCTATGTTGTCTATTACCATTGTTGGTATATTCATTATTCCTACATTGTTGATACAAATTATTGTTACAGTGTAATAATTATTGTTACCTGTGGTAATGCCCCTATGTGAAGTGAAGTGAAGTGAATTACATTTATATAGCGCTTTTTCTCAAGTGACTCAAAGCGCTTTACATAGTGAAACCCAATATCTAAGTTACATTTAAACCAGTGTGGGTGGCACTGGGAGCAGGTGGGTAAAGTGTCTTGCCCAAGGACACAACGGCAGTGACTAGGATGGCGGAAGCGGGGATCGAACCTGCAACCCTCAAGTTGCTGGCACGGCCGCTCTACCAACCGAGCTATACCGTCCCAATGATACAACGTCTGTATAATAATCCTTGAACAAAGTAAGAGTGAAACTCATGTGAATAATCACTGAATGGAGAACTGGGGGTGGGATTAAATAAATTATCTTCTTCTTACTCCCTTTCAGGCAAAACTGGACAATCATGCATTACATACTATACATCAGTGGTCCCAACCTTTTTGTAGCTGGGGACCGGTCAACGCTTGAAAATTTGTCCCACGGACTGGGGGGGGGGGGCTTTTTTATTTTAATTTTATTTTTTTCCATAAAGAAATACAATCATGTGTGCTTACGGACTGTATCCCTGAAGACTGTATTGATCTATATTGATATATAATGTATATATTGTGTTTTTTATGTTGATTTAATTAAAAAAAAAATAAAAAAAATATATATATTTTTTTTAATTTCTTGCGCGGTGGTTGAGGACCACTGCTATACATTACCTTTTGCACTATATTAATTTATATTATTATGTGTTGTCAACTTTGTACTTTTTTATGTTATTGCCTGAAATAAATAAATAAATGAAAAAATGAAATGAAATGAAAGTGCAATGCTTTGCAGCCAGTAGCACAGCCTTTGAAGGAGCATAGGTATGGGCAGTGTAATATTCTGGGTTGGAGTCAACCAGGTGAGGTGATGAAGTTACGTCTCTTTATTTCATACTTCAGAACCGACTCCCACACTTGCCCATGACAAATTTGTGCTTTGTTTTAAAGATGTGATATTTGAATTGAGACTATATGAAAACAATTTGAAAATGAATTTTACCTTAGCAACCTCATTATACTATTGGCTAAGTTTTATATTCATAAATGTAAACTTTTCAACACCCGACCTGTTTTTTGTGCCTTTAAAAAAAAAATATATATATATATATATATATATATATATATATATATATATATATATATATATATATATATATATATATATATATATATATATATATATACACACACACACACTACCGTTCAAAAGTTTGGGGTCACATTGAAATGTCCTTATTTTTGAAGGAAAAGCACTGTACTTTTCAATGAAGATAACTTTAAACTAGTCTTAACTTTAAAGAAATACACTCTACACATTGCTAATGTTGTAAATGACTATTAAAGCTGCAAATGTCTTGTTTTTGGTGCAATATCTACATAGGTGTGTAGAGGCCCATTTCCAGCAACTATCACTCCAGTGTTCTAATGGTACAATGTGTTTGCTCATTGGCTCAGAAGGCTAATTGATGATTAGAAAACCCTTGTGCAATCATGTTCACACATCTGAAAACAGTTTAGCTCGTTACAGAAGCTACAAAACTGACCTTCCTTTGAGCAGATTGAGTTTCTGGAGCATCACATTTGTGGGGTCAATTAAACGCTCAAAATGGCCAGAAAAAGAGAACTTTCATCTGAAACTCGACAGTCTATTCTTGTTCTTAGAAATGAAGGCTATTCCACAAAATTGTTTGGGTGACCCCAAATTTTTGAACGGTAGTGTATATATATATATATATATATATATATATATATATATATATATATATATATATATATATATATATATATATATATATATATATATATATATATATATATAATATTTTGCATTCTTCTTTAGTTGCTTTATTGAGTTTATAAACCCCCTGTTGCTGTTTTTTACTGTTTCTGTACTTCTTTTGATTATTATTATTTTTTGTTTTGGGAAAAAAATAAAATTACAAATAAAAAGACTCCCACACTTGCCGTCAGGGTGCGCAATACAACGTAAACCGTTGGCCAACCAAAAAGTAACCACAGAACACTATATGGTATAGTGTTCTGTGGTTACTTTTTGGTTGGCCAAGCGGACGTGACGACAGGCTGTCCTCACTCAGGTCCGGAGGGGGCGTGCCTTAAGTCCGGCTGGAAATCGGGAGAATGGTTGTCCCGGGAGAGGCACTGAAATTCGGGAGTCTCCCGGAAAATTCGGGAAGGTTGGCAAGTATGTTTCTACCACTTGTCCTTAATAATGTTGACAAAATATTATAATGATAAATGACACAATATGTTACTGCATATGTCAGCAGCTAAATTAGGAGCCTTTGTTTGCTTACTTACTACTAAAAGACAAGTTGTCTTGTATGTTCACTATTTTATTTAAGGACAAACTGGCCATAAGAAACATATTTTTAATGTATCCTAAGATTTTTTGTTAAAATAAAGCCAATAATGCAATTTTTTGTTGTCCCCTTTATTTAGAAAAGTATCGAAAAGTATAGAAATACATTTTGGTAGCAGTACCGCAACCAAAATATTGGTGTCGGGACAACACTAATTTATACACACAAAAAAGAACATATTAAATATCAACTTACCTCCAGGGTTCCTGCGGATGAGGAGTTTTCGAATTTCATCATAAACAAAGATGAGGAAACTGTAAGGGAATGCGCAGAACCACCAGGAAGGTCTGCAAATACACAAGATAAGACACATAAGGTTCAACATATTTATTTAGGTTTAGGGTGTCCAAACTACAACCCGCGGGCCGCACTTGGCGCCTGCCACGGTCTTCTATGTGGCCCGGGAGATGTCATTAATAAGGAATCTGGCCTGCCGGGTGATTTCCAATTACGCTTAAATATCTGGCAATCTTTTTTTCTTGCAACCTTTCTGACCATCTTGTGGACAAGGTGAGTAATTTAGGTCTAAGACCATGAATTGTGAGTTGAAATGAACACAGTATTTACTTCTATGACCCAGTCAGGACAACCTTCCCTTTTCATGGTGCAACAAAAAAAAAAGCAAAAAGTCAACACACATGCTCACTGAACTATGTGGATATCATAAAAACACAATTACACCAATTAAAACCATTACAGTACTTTTACTTGATGGGAAAAATGTAAAACACTCTTTCTACACTTACTCATGTTAGGCGCATTTTAGCTGCTTGATATTTCTGATTGATTACAAAACTTTAAGGGGGTCGTCACTGAAGTATTTTTCGGACTTCGGATTATATATGTTTTTTCCCTTCGGCCGGTGCGACTTATACTCCGGAGCGACTTATAGTCCGAAAAATACGGTACTATAAGCCTTTATTGGCCAGGGTTAGCATAAAAGGGGAGTGTGTGTTAAAGGAACATGGGGGTCAGGACACTCACTTTAGGGGGAACATTCTGAGGGCCACATCCATGCCTGGGCAGTAGGACAAGAAGGCAGCCAGGGCCGTCTCTTCGAACAGGCCGAAAATCAAGATCTTGTTCCTATTTGGATGAGATGTCGGCGTTAAAGAGCAGCAACGGAGCTGACATTCGGAGAATGACGTTGTTGGACTTACTTCATGCCCTGCTGGAACACAGAGTTACGCCTGGTCTTGCAGACGATGACGTCGGCCCACTGCACCACCACAATACTGACGAAGAAGGCGGTGTGGCACGTGAACTCCACGATCTTCCTCTGCTCGTACGTCTGGAGCAGAAACACGGCAAGTGAGCATATGCCGGCAGACACAACAAAGGTGTTGGATTTACTTACCCATTGTTGGCCGTAGCTGTCCTCCAAGTCGTTGACGGCGCGGTCGTCCCAGTTGAGGCGAATGCCCACGAGGTGAGAGGGCAGGAAGCCGTTTTCGGCCAGGATGACAAAGTAGGCGAAGAAGCCACCGAGCGCCTGGATCATACCTAAGGAACCGAAAAGATTTGAACTTGTCTTGCCTTGATGGTCCGGAACCGAATGAAACGTCACCCACCAATTTGTCCGTAAGCAATGCTGATGAGGCGCTCGTTCACCAGCTTGTCCCTGAATGGGTTCCTAGGCTGACGCTTCATGATGTCGCTCTCAGCCGCCTCGTAGGCCAGGGAGATAGCAGGCACCTGAGAGAAGATGTCGCAGTTATAGCATGGTACAGCGTGGAGCAGCAAGATGGAGTCTGCGTTCGCAGAAGCACCATGTCAGTTCCCAGATCGATGCAGAGGATGGTGATGGTGCCCAGCGGCAAGGGAATATTGACGATGATGAACAGGAGGAAGGGTGTGATCTCTGGGATGTTGCTGGTCAGGGTGTAGGCGATGGACTTCTTCAGGTTATCAAAGATCAGGCGACCTGAGGGTATTGAAAGCATTGATGACTAAGTATTCAAGGACAGGATGAACTCTGGACTTTGTGCTGTCTTTTCACCTTCTTCCACTCCGGTGACAATGGAGGCAAAGTTGTCGTCCAGCAAGATCATGTCCGCAGCTTGCTTGGACACGTCGGAGCCTGAGATTCCCATGGCAACGCCGATGTCGGCCTTCTTCAGCGCAGGGGAGTCGTTCACGCCGTCGCCTGTCACAGCCACAATGGCACCCTGGGAGAGCAGAGAGCGACGGCAGGGATGAGGGCTTGTTTAATAGACCACTGGCACCATCTGCTGTCCTTCAACGGTATTGCACCTCATCTGACTCACACTGGTCTCAAATGACCAAGTCGAGGTGATCTACCTCATTTAAATAAAAATATATCAAGGCTGTCAAATGATACATATTTTAATCAGATTAATCACAATTAGGAAATTGGATTAATCATGATTAATCAAATTTGCTTTCTAAAGGACCCCTATATTTGTACACAAATCAGTTTTTAAAAAGTTTTACTTGAATGCATGTTATATATTTGCACATAACAGTTTTATCTAAAGATGTATTTTGGAGTGACATTTTCCAGAGAGCACAATAGTCTCCTCACTCATTGTTGTACTTATGTATGTACTGATTGATTGATGATCGCAGGAAAACACTACCGATAGTTTAGCGGAGAAACATCTTGAGGTTATTGCTTCAATGGAGAAAAGTGTACGACCTAAGTCGTCAAAAGTGTGGGAACACTTCACTTTAAAGACTTCAAAGAAGAGCGTTTCCTGCAAAATGGCACGGAAGTACAACATTGCTTCAGGAGCACCTGCAAAAGGAAACATGTTGGAGCCATGGATGAAGGGAACTCATGGTACGTAACTTTTTAAGTCCATAGTGGCAACAAGCATTCATGAGTTCAGCTTTTTTGTGAGTAACGTTAAAGTTATGCCTTTGTTGCAACGCGGGGCTGATAATGTGTCTCCGGCACATTTGACTCCGTTTTGAGAGAGAAAACGCTCGGTTACCAATTTCGAAATAAACGTAACGGACAGAAATATCTCAGGTTGGTTTCATAATGGATCAATGCAGCCGGGCCGATAAAGCTATATAAATATATTTAGATTTGAGTGACGCTTTAGTATAACTAAACGTTATGAAGGTGCTGGAATATTTCATGCTATTATTCAGAGGCAGCCTAAAATGAATCCTTTATTATTCACAACAGAAATGTGAACAATATCTGATTCAATTCCGATGAGTTACATTTCTGTGTTTTTGTTGGTGTATGCTGCACCCCCAATGTCCACAACATGGTGCCAGTATGCTGGGTTTTTTCAATAAAATACTGGAAAGGATAGAAATGTAGTTTGTCTCTTTTATCCGATTATTAATCGAAGTAATAATCGACAGATTAATCGATTATCAAATTAATCGTTAGTTGCAGCCCTAATATATATATATATATATATATATATATATATATATATATATATATATATATATATATATATATATATATATATATATATATATATATATATATATATATATATATATATATAGTGACAATCTACAATGTAAATAGTCCTGAAAATAAAGAAAACACATTGAATGAGAAGGTGTGTCCAAACCATCCATTTTCTACCAACTGAAATATGCTCTTGCGTCACATCGTTTACATCCCCGTTTACATCTTGATTTGTTTATTGCACTTCTACGGGGATGACGTGTGACTTAAAAGTCTCTTCCAAAGCGCTGGAGGGCAATGTTTTCCTGAGTGAGCAACCACAACTTTTGTTGACGAGCTATTAGCGGCCGAATGAAGCGACATCCACATTGTTGTTGTAGCTGGAACTAATCATTTTGAAACAACGCTCACTTTTTTCTCCACTTTGCTCTGAACCCCAGGATAGTACGTTCGCGAAGGTGGGCTGTGCGACCCCGAACGATTCGAGGTGGGGAATGGCAGGAAGGGAAACCCAGAAATGATGTACCGTATTTTTCGGACCATAGGGAGCACCGGATTATAAGACGCACTGCCGATGAGCCGATTAAGGTCTATTTTCATACAAAAGGCGCACCGGATTATAAGGTACATTAAAAGGGGTCATATTACGATTTTTTTCTAAATTTAAAACACTTCCTTGTGGTCTACATAAGTAACGCTGGAAAAGTGTTCCGTGAAACCGTCCGACCGGAACTCTCTAATAACTAAAGTTCCATGGGTAAATTTTTTTTATAACCCACTACACTAGTAGTGTTTAGCGCTTTCATAGTGAGTCTACTGACAGATATAAGTTAGAACTTTACGCTATACTTTATACTTGAAATGGTACCAGCGGAAGATAAATTCCTCATTACAAGAAGATAGAGAAAAAGAAGAAGCTTATCGACTATGGGGTTTTCACGGACTACAATGGCGGACGCGCTCAAATTTTCAGGACTTATACAGATCCCAAATACAGATCAGCAGGCACCAGAAGGTAAGAAAAGTTGTTTTTGCATAATATTGCAAGACAAAACGCCAGATAATATGTCTGCTAAAAGTTGCCATTTTGCGGTCTTTATACACACACACCATAATAATACTGTTGAAGCACAGTTCCTTTGACTACGGTAGCCGTAATGCTCCCACAATCCATCAAGCGGTCTGGCTTCATAGCTTACCAAAGTCGTACTAAAACATTTTAACAGATTTTTGAGCGCCGTGTGTAACGTATATCTTATGTGTGACTGCCATCTACTGGTCACAGTTATCATTACACCATGTACAAATTAAAATAGCTTTGAGGTCAGCAAGCACAACCAGAATAATTCTGTACATTAGGCGCATCTGTTTATAAAGCGCACTGTCGATTTTTGAGAAAATGAAAGGATTTTAAATGCGCCTTATAGTCTGAAAAATACGGTACTAATAAAGCCAATTAAACACAGCTCTGCGGTCCGTGTCACCGCTGACGTGAAGCTAGATTTTTTTGGATGTGAAAGTACCGCTCTCCCGTAAGCTTCGGAAGGAGAGGAGCCAGCCAGCTATGTGATGCAAAATCATATTCCAGACTTTAGTCACAACAGAGTAGAAATAACAAAACGTAATAATTTGATCCAAACCTGTCTCTGGCAACCCTCCACAATGATCAGTTTCTGCTGAGGCGAAGTCCTGGCGAAGACAATTTCAGTGTGGTTCCTCAAGATGTCGTCCATCTGATCCTGGGAAAGGTCCTTCAGGTCGGTGCCGTGGATCACACAGGCCTTGGCATCCCTGCAAGTAGCGACAGAAGTGTTATTGGTGTTTTAAAGAGTTTGCACAAACCAAAGAGTAGTTTGACTTACCTGGGATTGACTTGGCTGACGGGGATGTTGAGACGAGCAGCAATGTCCTCAACAGTCTCGTTGCCCTCAGAGATGATGCCCACACCTTTGGCGATGGCTTTGGCTGTGATCGGATGATCTCCAGTGACCATGATGACCTAAAATGAGCAAACGCCATAAAGAAACTCTGCTTCACGTGTGGAGACTTTAGCTTTGTTTGGGTTGAAAATGCTCACCTTGATACCAGCAGAGCGACATTTGCCAACAGCGTCAGGCACGGCAGCACGAGGAGGGTCGATCATGGACATGAGGCCAATGAAGCAAAGGTTGTCCGTCTGGAAGTTGACGTCATCCGTGTCGAAGGCAAAGCCTTTTGGGTATTGGTCCTCTGGGAGCATCAGGTGGCAAAAGCCTGGAGGGAAAAACAAGCATTATATGTATATGTATACAATTTTAGTCATAGTTTAAATAAAATGTGGACATTTGTTAACCTTTGTCAGTACCATAGATACTTTTGTGGAATTAATCATTGTAATATGTATTAAAACCTGTATTTTTAAATAATTTTTATATTTAGTAACAACAAAATGTTTGATCATATTTAGCAAGCATTCAGGACTATAAGCCCCTACTTCTTTTCCTATGCTGAACCCTGCTGCTTATTAATCGGTCTGGCTAATTTATGGCCTGAATGTCCATCCATCCATTTTCTACCGCTTGTCCTTCTCAGGGTCATGAGGGTGCTGGAGTCTACCCCAGCTGCACATGGGCGAAAGGCGGGGTACACCCTGGACAAGTTGCCACCTCATCGCAGGGCCAACACAGATAGACAGACAACATTCACACACTCGGGACAATTTAGTGTTGCCGATTAACCTATCCCCAGGTGCATGTCTTTGGCGGTAGGAGGAAGCCGGAGTACCCAGAGGGAACCCACGCAGTCACCGTGCTGCCCCGGCCAAATTGTAAATAGATTTAAAACAAAACAAGCAATTGTTTGTGCTATAGTGCCATCTTTTGGATGAGAATGCGCACTGCTGGTGCTGCTGGGTGAACCTTTACAGTGTTTCCTGATGTTTAAAGCTTTCAAACGGAAGTACAAGTGATGTTCCGTCTTAAAAATTGTCCACAGCGTTTCTACTCTTATGTTTTAATTTTTACAGTACAACCAAAACTGGTTATACTTACTAAACCGTCCCATGTGTGATGCCTCTAGGAGTGTTTTCATGCATATTTGTACGTGCTATCATAATGTAATGAAGCTAGCATTGTTAGCATTAGCTAATATGCTAACACGTTACAAGTGTCTTTGTTAGTATTTTTAACTTACAATGGCATTTTTTATTTTTTTTTATTTGACGGGGACAGTACAATTAAACGTTGCTACACATAGGTAACCGATGTCACAGTACATAAGACTTCTAGCCACAGGCTAATTTGCAAACCTCGTCCCTGGTTTGCATTGTTCTGTTTTCACAAATTCCTCAGTAATTTCACGGAGATGTCACAGGGGAGTTATTGAATCTGTTTAGCTGATTGGAGAGCTAGTTTCCACAGCTCGTGGGCCCATGACGATGACTTCTGTTTTGTTTGATCAACTGTTTTACTGCCGTCTTACAGACAATTAATGTATGTAAATAAACATTGACATAAATGTCCTGTGTAAATAACAATTCACAAGGTACATATCTTCAGCTTGTTGTCTGGTGCAGCTAATATATGGAAAAATATTTTTCTTTTTCTAAAATTTAGTGGGTGCGGCTTATAATCCGGGAAATATGGTGAAATAAAATATATCTATAAATAAAAAAATATAATAATAATAATTTGATTAAAATTGTAATTATTTGGAAAACTTAAGTGAGGAATTAAACAACTTTTTTGTTCTAAACATTTCATTTTTGATATTTGCTATGTTTAAGAATAAACACGTACAACATTTGAATATTTGTAGGAGTAATTGAGTGTGGAATTTACAAACAGTTTTTAAGTTATTACATCGTTATTATTAAAAACTTTATTTTTTCAAATAAAATTAAAATATAACATTTCATAAAACATTTTAAATAAAAAATGTGACATCCTTATATGTAGGAGTAATTAAGTGTGTAATTAAACAATATGCTACTATGTTTTAAAAACAATTTTTTAAAATACTTTTAAGAATACAAAGTAAATAATATTCAAAAGAAAACATGTGGCACTACCTTGAATGGACACTTTTGAGGGATTTACCCAGCTATAATATGTAAGAGTAATTAAGTGTGGAATCAAAAAATATACTACTATATTTTGAAAACATATTTATTAAATACTTTAAAGATAAAAATAAGTAATTATATTCAAAATAAAACATGTGGCACTACCTTAAATAGACACTTTTGAGGGGTTTACCCAGCTATAAAATGCAGAAGTAATCAAGTGTCACATTAAATTGTATTTTGTAGCTATTGAAGTCAATAAAACTAGAATTGCATGACTGTAGATGACCACAATGTATCCCAACAGACATCCTGCTATTGTAATTCTTTTGGAAATGTATGTGAGTGCCATAACAAAGTGTAAAAGGTGACACTGAATCCATGAGGAAGAAATGTCATATTATTATCAATCAGTCAGTTTTTTTAATCTGCAATTGTGTTAATTAACCTTCTTTTATTGCGTTTGTATTTGTTCACTTTATCTGTGAGGAAGTGAAAGAATGTGTTTTTATTATTGCTGACTATTTGCTGTGCTTATGCTGCTACCTCTAGGCCAGGACACTCTTGCTAAAGCAAATTTTAATCTCAATGGTGGTCAAATAAATGTTATTGAAAAATGACCAAAAAAATACAAATAATACATACAACATATAAGCCAATAATATTTAACAAAATATTTTGGTATAGTGGAGTTTTTTTTATTTTTTTCGATTTTCCACATAGTTGGATCCTTACCCAATACTCTCTCTCCAAGTCCTCCCAGCTCCATGTAAGCATTCTGAAAGGCCTCCTTTAACTCCTCATCCATAGGCTGCTCTTTGCCCTGCACCATGATTGTGGAGCAGCGGTCCAGGATCCTCTCGGGGGCTCCCTTCATCACCAGCAGGTAGCGGTTGTCATTTAGGTCTTCTGTTTCATGCACTGAGAGCTAAAGGAGAAGAAGTTAATTAGGATGATGATGATGAAACCTTGCATTTAGGGGTGTAACATCAACAGTTTGACTTACTTGGTATTTGTTGGTGGAGTTAAAGGGGATCTCTGCCACCTTCTTGTTCTTTTCCCTCATCTGCCTGACCGAGCCGCAGGACAGCTCGATGCACTTAAGCAAGGCCGACTCCGAGGCGTCTCCCGCCACGTCACGTTTGAGGATGGCCACCGAGTCTTGTCCCGCCTTGAACTGAGCGCGGTTGCACAGAGCGGCGATACGGGCCAGAGTCTGCCATGTCACGGAGCTCTTGTCGAACGAGGCACCTGGAGGAGGAAGTAACGTCGTGAATTAATTTGTCGTGCAGCAGCGGCGCCTGGACCCCCGTCGACCTTCTCCACACTGACCAGATTGGTCCTCTGTGGTGTCGGCCTCGTGGATCTGGTTGTCGAACCACATGTGGGCCACGGTCATCCTGTTCTGGGTCAGGGTGCCTGTTTTGTCAGAGCAGATGGTGGAGGTGGAGCCCAGAGTCTCTACAGCCTCCAAATTCTTCACCAAGCAGTTCTTTTTTGCCATACGCTTGGCAGTTAGGGTCAGACACACCTAAACACATCACTTGGATCAGACTCATTTCAAGCTTTAAGGGGAACTGCACTTTTTTGGGGGAAGGGAACTGTACTTTTTGGGGAATTGTGCCTATTATTCATAATCCCTATGTCAGATATATGTCATTACATATATTTTTCTATGCATTCTAATTTGTAATATACGGCCAGTATGAGGTAGCAAACAATGCAGGTAATGGCAGTCCTCTATTGCGTTCATATAACCCACTAAAAAACAAAAAAAATGCCAACATAAAACCATTTACATGTCGGGACCAGCATAATAGCCAAGTATTAATGACATTAGTATTATAAAACCTAACTAATTCTAGATGAATGGTTTTGAAACTTTTTTCACTAATTACCACCTCGGAAAAAGCTGGACTCTCCAAGTACCACCATAATGACCAACATTAAAATACCGTAGCGTAGTAGGCCAAAGTATTTATTAAAAACAAGGCAGAGGTTTTATTTAACAAGTATTTTTAATATTTTTGGCCATTGTAACAGTCCACACAGTTTGAGCAGTAACACTGTGTTTGAGTATATGAAAATAAACACTGTACTTTGATCAAGTAATTATTTGGTGTACCACAATTTGAGAATCGCTGTTCTAGATTATGAATCATGCCTCTTAACAGTGTAGTAGAAGGTTGTGGACTCAAGTCGAACTTTGACATTCAACTTAGAACCGGAGATTGCAAAAAAGACACAAAAAGATGCTCTTTGCACCCTCCTTTTTTTTTATATCAGCGTGAGGAATATGATTAATTCTTACAATATAAGATTCCGGATCATCATTTGTCCCAAAGTACGTAGTCGCTGTTGGATCACATTAAGTCTGCCCTGATTAGTACCGTAAATTCCGGACTATAAGCCACTACTTTTTTTCTACGCTTTGCACCCTGCGACGTATAATACGATGCGGCTAATTTAAGGATTTTTCTTCGCTGACGGCCATAATGTAAATAGTTTTCATTAAAACACGTGCAAAGACACTTGAATGGTGTGTAATTGTTTGTTCTATGGTGCTGTCTTTTGGACGAGATTGCTCACTGCAGGTGAGCGTTTCTACTCGTATGGATTCTTCATTCATCACCCCGAGCAACGTTTGTAAGTTTTACAGTAAAACTAAAACAATGCTGACTTATGAAACTGTCCAATGTGTGATGTCTGTAGAAGTGTTTTAATGCATATTTGTATGTGCTATCGTAATGTAATGACGCTAGCGTTGTTAGCATTAGCTAATGTGCTAACACGTCTATGAGTGTCTGTTAGTATTATTAATTTACAAAGGCATTCTTTTTGTATTGTTCCAGCTTCACACATTCCTCAGTAAATTCACCATAACGTCACCATGGAGTTATTGAATCTGTGTAGCTGATTGGAGAGCTAGCTTCCGCAGCTAGTGGGTCCATGATGATGACTTCTGTTTTGTTTGATCAGCCGTCTTACTGCTGTATCACAGGCACCGTTTAGAAACAATTAAGGTACGTAAATAAATATTTATAACATATTTCTGTTTAAATAATTAATTTCACATTGTATATATCTGTGGCTTATATATGTAAAAAAAAAAATGTTCCCAAAAAATTTAGTGGGTGCGGCCTATATACCGGTGCGCTCTATAGTCCGGAGAATACGGTAGTTGTTATAGTTGCTGAAGGAAATAACGAACACTGTATGCTTAGCAATGACAAAAATACATAAATATTACCTGTTATCATGAATGTGCCTGTAAGTTACATATATACTTAAAGTGTGTATATAAAACATTGATGGAGGGTTTTGGATGTGTTTTGGAGCACTTAATAGGCGGAATAGAGAAAACCCAATTACCTCCGTTGATTGCTTACACTTGTTCACGTTTATTTACAAGTTTACACTTTATTTATTGAGTCAAAAATATAAAAGTTCGAGGATTTGGTAAAATTGTAAACAGCTAAAATGATGTACAAAGCAAACTATAACCTGCTCCCAAAGAATGTACAACAATTCTTCTCAACTAAAGAGGAGAAATATAACCTAAATCTAATTTAAAACATTTGTATGCATGTACAACACTTACAACCTTTAGCATATCAGTATGTGGAATTAAATTATGGAATGGATTAAGTAAAGAAGTTGAACATTGTACTGATACGATCCAGTTCAAGAGGTTGTTCAAATTAATAGTGCTTACAAAGTACAAAGAAGAAGAATTATGAGAAATACTTTCAACCTTATTGAAAATAAGATATTCTTCATCTCAGTATGTTAATAATGACTGACTTAATTATATATTACAAAACTGTTGTATTACTCATTCACGGATGTCATTTTACTATAAAAAAGTCAGTAAATGAATGTATATACAGTATTTGTAAACGCTCTGAAGTGGGAAAGGGGTAGGATAAAATAAGCTTTGCTTCTTCCTACTCCTTTTCGGACATGATGTAAAGTGAAATTATATGAAATTGTGTGCTGTATTATGCTGTAAATGTGTTCATGTTCGAAATAAACTAAAGAAAGAAAGTTAGATTGTATTAAAATAAAAACATATGTGTGCTTATCTCACATAAGGATTGTGAATGAAAGGCAAAATTAAAAAAAAAGGTGCAGTTTCCCTTTAAACGACAGCGGAATGATTCCTACTTACAGTGACAGTAGCCAGCAGGCCTTCAGGCACATTAGCCACAATGATACCAATGAGGAAGATGACAGCCTCCAGCCAGGAGTAGCCCAAGATTAGGGCCAGGACGAAAAAGCTGACGCCCAGGAAGACAGCCACACCGGTGATGATGTGGATGAAGTGCTCGATCTCCTTGGCGATGGGTGTTTTGCCTGTCTCCAGGCCAGAGGTCAGAGTAGCAATGCGACCCATGACGGTACGGTCTCCGGTGCAGATGACGATTCCACGTGCTGTGCCTGGTTTCGGGGAATGAAAGGAAAGAGTAGTTCATTTCATTTACACTTTTTTTTCCCCACGGCACAGTACTACTAGCTCAACTTGACTCAACACTTCAAAAGAGTACAGCAGGAAAGGCAAAAACCCTACCACATTGAATGCATCAGTCGGAAATAGCAACATGTTGAAAGTTTTTAAAAAGGACCTACGATGATGTTCGTCTTTTCTGACTTACTAATATTGTTCCATTGTTGGATACTCATGTTAAACAATGCCAAAGTATCAAATCACAAGGTTCATTCATTTGGTTGTGAGCTCTGTCACTCAGAGTTGCATTGCAAAATTCTACAGAACAAATAGTTATGTATTTATTTTGTTTCGAGTTTAGACTGGATTTTATTTATATTTATATTAATAAAGGTAAATTATTGGTATTGTTCATTATCAATAGTGCTATTTCTATTGGTATTTGTATTGCTCCATTTGTAGTGTAATAATGCTCATTGTCATTTCTGTATTATTATTTATTTCGCCAACTGCTTCTTTGCTATCACTCTTACCATCATATTTGTACATATCCTATTTGCTGATGTTGCTCTATTGTTGTTGTTGTTGTTATTGTTGTGTTTGCTGTTGTTGTTTTTGTCTCTCTGTCTAATCCCTCTTTTGTCCCCACAATTTCCCCCTCTGTCTTCCTTTTTTTCTCCTTCTATCCCCTCCTGCTCCGGCCCGGCTGCACCAAATGATAATATAAATACATTTAATAAAGTCAAATACAAATAAGGCAACAAGAGAAGTATCCCACACTTCTCTTTTGTAAAGTAAATCTGAACAGTCGATATGGGCATCTACATCAACTATATGATTTGCCTGAGAAGCTGAACAGGACAAAAAATAAATAAATAAAAATAAAATAAAATAAAAAGATTGGATTTTATTTGGTGCGCGGCATAGAGATGCTGTGCACAAATGACGCATGAGCAGTGCGCAATTACGCAGGCGCGCACCTTTGAGGAAACGTTGATTATAAAGATGTTTGACCAATAAGCGACCATATACAGTAGGTAGAATCCCGAATAAACATGGACAGGGAATAGTAAACACTATTGTTGTCAACAAAGTATTGTCTTTTAGAAAAAAGTTGCAAAGTTTGCAAAATAGTTATGTTAAGGAGAACACACCTTCCACACAGTTGGTGGAGAAGAATGCCACATTTCGGGTCTCCAAGGGGTTGTCATGAGTACAGTCAGGTGACCTGCTCTGAGGCTCTGATTCGCCAGTTAGGGAGGAGTTATCCACCTATTAAGAGCAGGGGGCGGGAAAAACAGGAAAGAACATTTAGGAGTTTGTTTGGTCTTGTTTAACGACACATCGGCGTCGGTCACGCCCGCCTCTTCACCTTGCAACCATGTGCTGAAACCACTCGGACGTCGGCGGGGATCCGGTCTCCTCCCTTCACTTCGATCAGATCTCCGGCCACCACTTCTTCAGCGTTGATCTGTGACTTCTCTCCCTCTCGGATCACCAGCGCTTGCTGTGGTCGATTGTTGAAAAAAACGCATCAGAAATTAAACCCTGCAGGCATGATTGACTGTTGTTTTGTTGAACGTGTGTGTGTGTGTGTGTGTGTGTGTGTGTGTGTGTGTGTGTGCGCGTTGCTCTCTGCTTTCACATGGCGGGAACGCCTTACCTGAGGCACCATGTTCTTAAAAGACTCCATGATTTTGGAGCTCTTGGCCTCTTGGAAATACGAGAAGCAACCGGTAATGACAACGACCGCCGTGAGCACAATACCTAGGTACAGCTAAACAGATATCGCACGTGTCAGAGGTTAAGGTGTGGTCATTTTGGTAAGGGGTGCAGGAGACGTGTCTCCTTACGTTGTCTCCCGCGGGGTCGTCTTCAGTGGCGGCCTGGATGGCGTAGGCCAGGAAGCAGAGGATGGCGCCGGTCCACAGCAGGATGGAGAAGCCGCCAAAGAGCTGGCGGCAGAACTTGACCCACTCTGGGGTTGTGGGAGGCGGGGTGAGCGCGTTAGGGCCATCCCTGAGAAGGTATTCTGCTGCCTTGGCATTGGTCAGACCCTGGAGGGATTAAAGAAAACAAAAACAGTTGTTACTCTGGAATTTAAATATTTTACAACAAATACTGTTTGTATGATTTGTGTAAGCGTGTGGACCGGACGGTCAGCGAGCAATAGAAGTACTATTGCACCACCTGGTGGCCAACTGGGAGAAAATTCATTTACCTGGACAATGTCTGTCTGGTATTTCCTGCATACCTCCTCTACGGACATCTTGTGTTCCGTCTGTGCAAGGAAAACAAAATCATATGATTTTTATATTTTAACAGGAGCGTATACCAGTTAGCAGTTGTGCATGCAAGAACAACTGTTGGTCATATTAACATAAGACAGTTTTCTTTATTTGGAAATGTTTCATTGTAACAGTAATAAATTGTATTTGTTTGAACATGCATTACAAATTCAACATGTCCGAAAAGGAGTAGAAAGAAGCAGAGCTTATTTATTCCTACCCCATCTCCAAGTCTAAGTAATTCTGCCAATTTGTGTTGAAGTTGTTAACAAATGACCATTCAATAAGTCATTTCTAACAAATGGATTCTATGCATGCAGTTCACCTGGGGGACATCTGAGTATCATGGCAACCGGTCTGTTTGTCGCACCGCGTGTGGGGGCTTCCTGCTATCAAGTTTCTTACCAGCAAAGAAATACAACTTTTGACCCTGTATGACAGACTTTCAATTCTCTTCAACAGCAATCAGGTTGTTTGACAAGTCAGTCACACCCTCTGCTTTCATCTTACAATTAATAATATCACATTTATCTGTCACTTTCTCACTTGTGTTCACCTGTGTTGAAAGAGTAAGAGGAAGCTTTCTACTCACAATGGGCACTTCCTTCTTCAGGTCGTCCATATCCTTGGTGGCCCCCCCCTTCTTCTTCTTGGGGGATCGGTCATCTTTGTCCTGTGTGGTGGCAACGCGGTAACTGTCTGACCGGCCATACTACAGACACACACACAGGTTTTATGCATGCCCTTCAATTACAAATACAGTGGTACCTCCAAAGTCAACAAAAAACAGGCATTAAACGTTTGGATTTTTGGAATACTACGCCTCAAAAGCCAATGATTTCCATAGAAGAGAAAATGGAAACAATGAAGTTATTGAAGTATATGTTACATACACATTAAATATGTGCTCAAGTATATACACGTAGTACTCACAACCTGAATACGCTAAACACACTACTGGGTCACTCCTTTCTGTTTGTCAAGGGTGAGTTGTTATTTATATAGTTAATAAACAATGGAAAAAAATTGCCATTTTGCCATTTTTGGAAGTCAACTGGCATCACGGACTGGATTGTATTTGACTTTGGAGGTTCCACTATAATAGGTTGTGTCCCTTTGTCTCAGGAAAATGTTAAATAAAGAATAATTTGCTCTCCGAGCCAAGATAATACATCATCAATCATGCAAGTAACAGTACATCACGCACACCCTTTTGAAGCGGCCTTGAGAAGTAGATTTTTACCTACTCAGTGGCCTTGTGGTTAGAGTGTCCGCCCTGAGATCGGCAGGTGGTGAGTTCAAACCCCGGCCGAGTCATACCAAAGACTATAAAAATGGGACCCATTACCTCCCTGCTTGGCACTCAGCATCAAGGGTTGGAATTGGGGGTTAAATCACCAAAATGATTCACAGACTAGATAGATTAGACACTAATGTCATAAGAGACAAGACACTAAAAAATCACATAAAGGTTTGCCTGAGGTCAGTTGTGTTTGATCACTATTGATCAAATAGTTTCTGCACATACCCGCCTGACGGACACATTAGAACAAGAACTCTTTAATCAGCATGAACAGTGTTGCTGATGTTTTAATTCCGTTTGAGAGCACACAGGGGTGTTCAAAGTCCGGCACTAGTACCATTTGTGGCTTGCAGCCTTAAAAAAAAAAAGTTGTTTTTCATATTATGGAAAAGTGGAGTCACAATTTTTTTGGTCGGGTACAGTGTGTTTCTACTAGGGATGGGAATCCTGCAGCAACCCACGATTGAATTCCGATTTCTGGGGTGACGATTCGATTCAGAATCGATTCTAAATTCAACACAATTCTCAATTTAACTTAAGTTTTGCAATATGTTATTTAGTTACATGTTACAAAAGCTCCTCTTGGCTGCTGACCTATACGGGCAGCGAGAAAGCGCTGAGATGGCTTCAAAATGTATTTTTAAGAATTGATTCTTAAAATATATCTATATATATTTTTGATTATGAATCGATTTAAAATCGGATTAAATCTTGATTCAGATACGAATGAATGTTTTGAGAACCCACGCAACACACATTACCAAAGCTATTTCTTCATAAACTGGCTAATGTGAATTTTTATTGCTAGTGCTAGCAATAGTGCCAAGGATCCGGAGCTTGAAAACCCGACTTCAGTTTAGGAACACTTGAGCTTACCGGTGTCGCACGTAAACAAACGAAAACAAGTAGATAAGACAAAAGCAGTGCACTGCCATTTTCCAGTAGAGATGCAGAATGGATGTACAAGCTGGAACTATGAATGCTGCACTAAAGGCAAAAAATAATTTTCTTTAAAAAAAATGAAATAATTCAAACTAATCTGTATTTCCTAATAATGTTGGAAGTCCTTTGCAGTTTTTTCCCATAGTTTTGTTGTTTTTTATCTTTTAAAACCATTAAAACAGTTTACACAAGAGCTTAGCAGTTTTATGTTTTGCATTTTCCTTTAAGGCGTCATATTATGATTTTTTTCTACATTTGAAACAACTTCCTTGTGGTCTACATAACATGTAATGGTGGTTCTTTGGTAAAAAGGTCTGCATCAATTATGTTTTACAGACCATCTTTAATTTTCCTGAGGGAACTCTCCTGAAGGAATCAATAAAGTACTATCCATCTATTCAAGTCGCTTTCTGACCACCTCTTCAAATGCGCCATTTTGTGGGCAGTCTTATTTACGTGGCTCCACTTCAACTCAGTCTTCTCACCGTCATCCATGTTGTAGTTTTTAGCGCTTCCATAAGGAGTCTTCTGACAGATATACGTTTGAACTCTACGCTACTTTGTATTAGAAATGGCAACAGCGAAACATGCATTCGCATGTATGAGCCAGTCTGCCTCAAAACAAGAAGATAGAGACCATAAAGGAACTTATTGACTACGTCATACTACAATTGCAGACTCACCCAAAGCACTTTGAGTACATTTATATTGCATTTGGAGATATTGGCTGACGTCACACTTGTGAATGACGTAACAACTGGGGCAAATTCTAAACGCAGAATTTAGATCACAGGTGTCAAACTCAAGGCCCGGGGGCCAGATCTGGCCCGCCACTTTATTTTATTTGGCCCTCGAAAGCCCGGAAATAATATGTATCAATAAAGTACTGTAACTTTCCTGACTAAATGTATTCTTTCTTTCTATTTTGGGAGAAAAAAATTGTATGTACTCCATGTAATCGCGAATTATGTTAATTTAAATATTGTCTAATTATGCAAAAATACATGATCAAACATTCAAACCATTTTTTTAATCGAAATAAATACTAATAATAATGATTTCAAAGCAAGTTATCCATCAAATGGTGCAATGTAAAAGTAGCAATAGATTTCATGGTAAAATTGTGAAATTTACTGTGGTTTTTACAGCATTTTTCTCTAAATGAAAAAAAAACTGTACTTATTTTTACTGTAATAAACTGTGGTGCTGTTTTGGCATTTACAGTAATACACGGAAAAATCTACAGTTGTTGATTTGCGGTAAAAAAACCCACAAAAAAATGGCCGCTCGGGTGCCAACATTTTGCTGTAAAATTGCAGTTTTTCTTATTTACAGTAAAAAAAAAAAACAAATGTGAATTTTACAGTAAAATTCTGGCAACTGAGCTGCCTTTTTTTTTTTTACCATAAAAACAGCAGTACTGTTTTTCCATTTACAGTAATATACACAAAATTTTGAGGTGAAATTGTTGCAACTTACCATATTTTTTTTAAATTTTAGTTTTTAAAAATCCTACTAAAAATTGTGTAATAATAGTAATCACTGTTAGAAGCGGCCATCTGGGGCCAAACATAACTGCGATGTGGCCCTCAGTGAAAACGACTTTGACACATCTGGTTTAAATGAAGTATGAAGGAAGAAAGTCAAGACTGTTTTATAAATATCTCCTCCATGGTTTCATTTAAAATTGTCGGGACTTATTCAGATCCTAACCACATAAAAACAGATACCAACAGGTAAAAAAAATTTGTTTTGAAGAATAGGTCCCCTTTAAAAAACCGAACAATGACCATAAGACTAATCTGCGTACCAAACAGTAATCATGTTACATGCCGATCTCCCCAGAACCAATGTCCTCTTGAGTAGTTTCTGTTTGGCATTTTCAAAAAGGTTTGACTCTAACAAAAGAAAAAGACCAAAAACAAAAGCCCACTACACTTGTTCTCAGGAGGATGTTGTAAAAAAAAATATTGCATCAAAATAGAGCGCTATGAAGGAGGATTATGTGAAAAGACAAGAGAAAAAAGGTTTGGACACTAAAAGATGACATCACACTATGAATATAGTAACAGACTTGCACCACAGCCTGCTTTGCTGCAGTGCAGCTTCATTCCTTTCGTGCTTTCAAAAATCGAATTCCATTGCTGGAGGAGACGTGAGAGGCCTATTAATAACTCACATTTTTCCACACTGCCGCACTTTATCATCCGGTGTAAACCGCAGTCTGTCGTCAGGAAGGAGAGCAGCGTGACGGTGCGTCGTCAATGCAAAAGGTCAGAAGTGACACTAAAAGAGGCGGGAAGGCGACCAATCAATACAGTCAGATACACACTGATGACTGGAGGAGTGTGCTTGTGAGCGCTAGCCTGTGATTGAGAAGACAATCAATAATAATTCTCAGGGGAGAACAAGGTCAAAGGTTTAGAGAAGAGCTACCTGCTGGTTTGCAAAATGAACGAGCACAAATGAAAAGCTGTGTGGCGCTCCCACACTAACCACAAACATCATGGGCGCACAAACCGCCCCAAAAACAAACACACCAAAAGACAAACCCCTCCGATGTGAAGTGTGTGTTAGTGAAATGGGGTCTGTAGGGTTCAAAACTTGACTTTCTGGTTGTGTGGGCTTATAAAAAATGATTGATGACGACACTCACTTGAAGAACATTACGCAAGTCTTTGTTGGAGTGTGTCTGGGCTGCTGTAAGCTTGCCAGCACAAAGGGAGCGGCTTGTGTTAAATGTACAGTCCGCGCACCTGTCTAAACAACCTGGGGCCTGCAATAAGACTGCAGGACAGGTGTGTAAACCTCAGGCGGCAGCAAGACATAACAAGCCTTTTCATGAAAGAAATGATGCCGTGGAAAAGTACCTTTGGTGTGTATGATTGAGTCATCAGCAACACGACTAATCAGAAGGGCGGGAATGGCGCTTCCATGTCTACATGTCAAGTGATGGGAGGAACTTCCCTTCATTCTCAGCTGTCCCCTTTGGTCACACATCAAGTTTGAAATGCAAAATCTAATGCAAATAGCATGCAATCAAGCAAATATGTCTGATAAGGTAGACATCAACCCTGATTTGGAGCAAACTACAGCATAGACTTTCAAATATACCTACTTCTACTTCTTTTGTCAAGACTCGTGCAATTTGCACAATATAAGAGAAAATCTATAAAAAAAAAGAAACAGGCTACGCAGCAAAATTGTATTCAATGTGTTTCTGGTTGCGATGGGGACTTCCCTGGCTGAGGTAACAAGGCTTGGTTTGAACTGATGTTGTCATAACATGTTGACTGTAGTGATTGCAGCAGATATATTACACATCTCCAGGAATGGGTACCATTCACTTTTGAATCGATACAAGGTCCTCAACCTATTTTGCACCACGGACCGGTTTAATGTAGGCATTATTTTCAGGGACCGGCTTTCCACTTGTGCCAGATAAATGCAGCAAAAATAAGTGCTTGAAAAATTCAACTCACTATAAGGCTGAATTAGTGGGACCACTGGGCTTGTCTCTTTGCAATGAGATGCAGATGGAAATCAGCCTTTGGCTACAATCTGTCACATTTATATTTTATATGTGCATTAATGTGCATTGTATCATGTCACAAAGTTATAACAAATATAACAAATGGCAACTTCCTATGAGGAGTTTTATTGTACATCTATAAACAACCTTATTGGTGTGTCTAGTGCAGGGGTCGGCAACCCGCGGCTCCGGAGCCGCATGCGGCTCTTTGACCACTCTGATGCGGCTCAGCTGCATACTTGCCGAGCCCCCCGATTTTCCCAGGAGACTTATGGATCTCAGTGCCTCTCCTAGATAACTCCCAGGGAAAATATAATCCTATTTTCACTCTAATTACTAAATTAAGGGAGTGCTCTAATTGCACTGTAGTAATTGTTCTCTAACAGCGTGCCAGCCCAGCCACATGTTGTATGTAGCTTTTACTTGACACATAGGAGACAGCAAAGCATACTTAGTCATCAGCCACACAGCTTACACTGACGGTAGCCGTATCAAACAACTTTAACTCTGTTACGTTACAAATATGCGCCACACTGTGAACCCACACCAAAAAAGAATGAAAAACACATTTCTGGAGAACATCCCACCGTAACACAACATAAACACAACACAACCAATACCCAGAATCCCATGCAGCCCTAACTCTTCCGGTCTAGATTATACACCCCCGCTACCACCAAATCCCCCCACACATCAACCCCCCCCTCCGTGCGTTGGTTGAGCGGAAGAGTTAGGGCTGCATGGGATTCTGGGTATTGGTTGTGTTGTGTTTATGTTGTGTTACAGTGCAGATGTTCTCCAGAAATGTGTTTGTCATTCTTTTTTGGTGTGGGTTCAAAGTGTGGCGCATATTTGTAACGTAACAGTGTTAAAGTTGTTTTATAAGGCTACCGTCAGTGTAAGATGTGTAGCTGCTGACCTAGTACGCCTTGCTGTCACTTATGTGAGCAAGCTGAATCTGCATTCTACATGTGGTCGAGCAAGTACACTGTTTGGGCAGGCTGTAGAGGGCGCCAAAAGCAGTGCCATCACGCCAATGAGAGGGTTGGCAAGTATGACGCCATTCATTCAAAACTCGCGGGCCGCACTAACATCAAATTTCCACATTAAAGTGTGTGCCGGTGCGTGTGTCTGAGACCCCTGGTTAACATAGCACAAAGCATTTAAGCTTTGTATGCGGTGTTTTTCATTTTAAATTAAACTTTTTTTTTTTGTGGCTCCCATTATTTTCTTTAATTTGTGAAACTTGACAAAATGGCTCTTTGAGTGGTAAAGGTTGCCGACTCCTGGTCTAGTGGGACAGGCGAAAGTTAAGTTAGAGAAAATGCATCCATCCATCCATTTCTACCGTTTGTCCCTAGTCGTTTATAAATTATTTAATGTTTTTCTGCGGTAGCAATTGCGTCACGGACCGATAGTTGGGGACCACTGCAATACCAATTTATGGTACTTTTGGGTGCGTTAATGTTAATTGTTTTAAAATGAAATATATTTTTTAATGTAACATTTAAAAATGACCTGACCAGTTATATATTGTTTTCTTATAACATTTCTGAGTATCATTTGTAAGTATTATATAGCAGATTTTGCATGCAGTTGCAATTCCAAGACATTAGATGGCAGTTGCATTTCAACTACGGTGTGTTGCCTCGCTAGGAAGTAGTTTTTGCCATGAAGTTGAATGTGCCAGACTAGTTTTATGTTGAGCCTATTAAGTCTTTATACTATAAGTAATGTATCTATTACACACCAGCTGTTTGATTTGAGCGAACATTTTAGTTGTAGTTGTCATTGCTAAATGTGGAGGTGTTGAAATCGCCATGTAAAGATGCTAATAATATTAATTGTAACATGAATATGGCAAAGTAGGCCTGGGCGGTATGGCCTAAAAATAAAATATCTGATTTTTTCAGAAAAAATTTGATTCACGATTGTTCCCTAGTTTTTAAAGAACCCATTGAATACAAATGGCAGATCATTCAAAGCAAATTTTCTTTCATTTGACCAAAAACTACTAATTTGAAAGGACACTGCATCTTACTCTTAGCAAAATTCTAATTTGTATAATGGTGTTGTTCTTTTCAGACCAGATTTAAACGGTGCTTTTTAAAGAATAATTTTCCGAGAACTAAATTCAAAACTTCCTCTGGGAAGCAATACTTCTGTCTTAAATGAAATATACGAAAATGTAGCACTGTACATTGCATGCAAAATATTATCTCCAACATTGAGTTTCATAAAGTGAAAACTTAAAACTGTCTTGATTAAAATACATCTGTAAATAAAAATGTAGTATTATACTTTGTATGCAAATAAATAATCAAGTAAAACATTGAGAAGACTATAGTCTTGGCAGTGTGACGATGGCTTTAGTCGTCATTCTCCACTGTGCTCTATTTTTATCATACATGGTATCATCATCAGTGTTAGGAAAACAAATACTTCATTACAGCATATTTGCCAACTCTCCCGTTTTTAGCGGGAGACTCCGGTATTCAGCGCCTCACCCGATAACCTCCCGTCAGAAATTTTCTCCCGACAAACTCCCGGTATTCAGCCGGAGCTGGAGGCCACGCCCCGTCCAGCTCAATGCGGACGGGGACAGCCTGTTCTCACGTCCGCTTTCCCACAATATAAACAGCTTGCCTGACCAATGACGTCATAACATCTAGGGCTTTTAGAGAGTAGAGTGCACAACTGCGCACACAACAAGGAGACGAAGGAGAAGAACGAGGAAGTTACAGACATGGCGACGCCGTCGACGAGCAAGATGAAGAAATACGCTTGCAAGTTCCAAAACGAATGGAAACAAGAATTTCAGTTCATCCAGGACAGTTCAAAGGGGAAGGGGTATGTATGTTGCCTGTACATTTAGTAGAACAGACTTCTCCATTGAACACGGTGGCCGAGTCATGAACGGAGGAGAAGTTAAACAGGACACTACTGCCATCTACTGGATAGCCCCCGGAACACTGAAATTCAAGTATTTGCTTTATTTATATGTATAATAAAATAAATATATATAGCTAGAATTCACTGAAAGTCAAGTATTTCATATATATATATATATATATATATATATATATATATATATACATATATATATGAAATACTATGACCTATGGTCATGAGCTTTGGGTTATGACCGAAAGGACAAGATCACGGGTACAAGCGGCCGAAATGAGTTTCCTCCGCCGGGTGGCGGGGTTCTCCCTTAGAGATAGGGTGAGAAGCTCTGCCATCCGGGGGGAGCTCAAAGTAAAGCCGCTGCTCCTCCACATCGAGAGGAGCCAGATGAGGTGGTTCGGGCATCTGGTCAGGATGCCACCCGAACGCCTCCCTAGGGAGGTGTTTAGGGCACGTCCGACCGGTAGGAGGCCGCGGGGAAGACCCAGGACACGTTGGGAAGACTATGTCTCCCGGCTGGCCTGGGAAGTGGCTGGGGGAGAGGGAAGTCTGGGTTTCCCTGCTTAGGCTGCTGCCCCCGCGACCCGACCTCAGATAAGCGGAAGAAGATGGATGGATGGATGGATGGAAACACTTGAGTTGGTGAATTCTAGCTGTAAATATACTCCCCTATTAACCACGCCCCCGCCCCACCCCCGAACACACCCCCACCGCCCACCTCCCGGTATCGGAGGTCTCAAGGTTGGCAAGTATGCATTACAGTTACTTGTCACTTTGCTAAAAAAAAGTGATTGAATTACTAATGGAATTACTCTTTCATAAATGTAATGAATTACTCAGGAAAGTAATTCATGTTTTACTTAAAAAACAAAGAAATCGAATATCTGGCTTATGCAGTTGAAAAACGTTTTATATTTGAGCAGAAAGTGGGTGCGAGTGTGTGTCTTTAAAAGGCAGAGCCTGTTGCTTAGTGACGCCAGACAAAGCAGAGTTAGCTCGATTGTGTTTGTTAGCTTAGCAGTGGCAGTTTGTTGGCAGTTGCCGCAGCTTTGTTGAATGTTTTCACTGGATTGTGTTACTTCTGGTTAATAAAGAGATTGAATGTGCTTCCATGGCTGTCATATCTTCTGGTCCACAAACAGGGTATTGTTTGGATTGCTTCAATCGTTGATTTGTTCCCTCATAGTTAGTAGTAGTGTGTGTGCGTGCATGTGTTTGTTGTCTGCTGTGTGTGATGTTGCCTCCTTCAATTTGCTATCAAGTTCATTTTTGTGTTTAGTGCTGGTTGTTGCTTTCATTAGTAAAATGATGTTTCCTGCATTGAACTTGCTGTGCTTCTGACACGGACATGTTTACATAAGACCACATCAAAAGTAGCGTGCCACGTTACATCAGAACTCTGATCATCGTACATTGCTGGTGTAAATGATTCCACCACAATACGCTGATTTTTAGCGGGAGCTTGTTTGTTGTTGCAGTCTTGATCGCCTCGGAAAGAGATTGCACTCTTCGGTTTCAAATGCAGGAATATATTTGTTGTGCTGATGCCTTTTTTTTAAAAAACATTTTGCCGTGTGCAGTCATTTGTTACACATCTGTTGCCGCAAATTTAAAGTACTGACAACACTTTTCTTTTCTTTGGAACAAACGTGTTTTGCTGTGTGTGCCGTTAAGGAAGTAAGGGGGACGGCTCAAGACACCGAAGCTCCTGGGGACAAGTGGTTAGAATGTCCGCCCTGAGATCGGTAGGTGGTGAGTTCAAACCCCGGCCGAGTCATACCAAAGACTATAAAAATGGGACCCATTACCTCCCTGCTTGGCACTCAGCATCAGAGGTTGGAATTGGGGGTTTAATCACCAAAAAGGCCACCGCTGCTGCTCACTGCTCCCCTCACCTCACCTTCCAGGGGGTGATCAGGGGTGATGGGTCAAATGCAGAGAATAATTTCACCACACCTAGTGTGTGTGTGACAATCGTTGGTACCGTATTTTTCGGAGTATAAGTCGCCCCGGCCGAAAATGCATAATAAAGAAGGAAAAAACCTTTATAAGTCGCACTTTAGTATAAGTCACATTTTTGGGGGAAATTGATTTGATAAAAGCCAACACCAAGAATAGACATTTGAAAGGCAATTTAAAATAAATAAAGAATAGCGAACAACAGGCTGAATAAGTGTACGTTATATGAGGCATAAATAACCAACTGAGAACGTGCCTGGTATGTTAACGTAACATATTATGGTAAGAGTCATTCAAATAACTATAACATATAGAACATGCTATACGTTTACCAAACAATCTGTCACTCCTAATCGCTAAATCCCATGAAATCTTATACGTCTAGTCTCTTACGTGAATGAGCTAAATAATATTATTTGATATTTTACGGTAATGTGTTAATAATTTCACACATAAGTTGCTCCTGAGTATAAGTCGCACCCCCGGCCAAACTATGAAAAAAAACTGCGACTTAAAGTCCGAAAAATACGGTACTTTAAAAAGTAGGCCGGAAAATGAGAATATTTTTTAATTTTTTATTTTTTAAACCGTCTGCAACCAAAATCTTGAATATATCATTAAAATTGATATATCGCCCAAGCTTTTGGCAAAGCTAATGTAAATTACCATCAAGCTCGCATATTTTGGAAAAGTGGCGCTTTATTGGGGTGTTTCCTTTCACACATACTTGCTTTGTTGGCATTGAAAACTGCAACATTACCTAAGAGCAGTTTGACCGAGGTCCCTTTGAGTGCTGCTTCAGTGATTGTTTCCTCATCGAGTTTTTGAGCCGGTGTTTAGTCTGCAACCGGATGAGACGTCACAAGCAACAAAGGTACCGAAACACTGTTTGACTTTACGTAAATCTATATCCGGTAGTACCCAAGGAATTCGGTCAGTGCCTTTAAAAGTACCGAATTAGGTATCCATCCCTATGAATCACATTACATTTCCACTACTTCAAAGCGTGATGAGTGTTACTTGAGTTGCTTTATACTGAACCAAGTGGATGCTCACAGAATTAGCATGTAGCTGAAAACATATCCACATGTATGACCTGAACTTCTCTCATCTTTGACTAATACTTTTCTCGATCTTAACTTATCTTTACTAATATTCCCATTTTTACTATACCTTTGTTCTTATTGTGTCTGTTATATGGTTTTATTATACGACAGAGTTGGTATTTTAGTGCTGTCTGTCTCCTGTGTTGGTGCGCCAAAGACAATTTTCCACCTTGGTGGACAAAAAAGTTTTCTATTCTAAAATTTTGGCTAATAGCTAGCGTCAAAATGACCAGACAAGCATACCTACGAGCGGCACATTTGTACTTTTTAATGCTACTTCAAAGCGTTAACAATGTTGCTTTTGTTTGATGATCACAGAAAGACGTAAATAACAAAAATCATAGGCTAATAACGAGCATCAAAATGACCGGACAAGCGTACCAACGAACTGCACAATTTTGCTTTCATGCTACATCAAAGCATGAACAAATATTTTGATCACAGAAAGTGGATCTTGATGTCAATAGCAACAATCATTGGCTAACTAGCTTCAAATTGGTCAGACAAGCATAACAACAAATGGCACATTTTTACTTTCATGCTACATCAAACAATGAAAAATTCTTCTTTAGTTTGATCACAGAAAGCAGCTGCTAACATAAATAGCAACAATCATTTGGGTAGTGGAGGAGTTCAAGTACCTAGGAGTCTTGCTCACGAGTGGTGGAACAGTGGATCGTGAGATCGACAGGCGGATCGGTGCGGCGTCTTCAGTAATACGGACGCTGTATCGATCCGTTGTGGTGAAGAAGGAGCTGAGCCGGAAGGCAAAGCTCTCAATTTACCGGTCGATCTACGTTCCCATCCTCACCTATGGTCATGAGCTTTGGGTTATGACCGAAAGGACAAGATCACGAGTACAAGCGGCCGAAATGAGTTTCCTCCGCTGAGTGGCGGGGCTCTCCCTTAGAGATAGGGTGAGAAGCTCTGTCATCCGGGAGGAGGTCAGAGTAAAGCCGCTGCTCCTCCACATCGAGAGGAGCCAGATGAGGTGGTTCGGGCATCTGCTCAGGATGCCACCCGAGGTGTTTGGGGCACATACGACCGGCAGGAGGCCAAGGGGAAGACCCAGGAGACGTTGGGAAGACTATGTCTCCCGGCTGGCTTGGGAACGCCTCTGGATCCCCCTGGAGGAGCTGGACGAAGTGGCTGGGGAGAGGGAAGTCTGGGCTTCTCTGCTTAGGCTGCTGCCCCCGCGACCCGACCTCGTAAAAGCGGAAGAAAATGGATGGATGGATGGGCATTTGGGAATTAAATAGCATCCAATTGGCACATTTTTACTTGCATGCTACTTTAACAGAAGTCAGATGTTAAAGTAAAAACAATGTAGCTGAAAGCATATAATGACTAGCATCAAAGCTTTCAAACAAGTGTAAACTTTAGCTGTATTGTAGCAAGCCGTTGCTAACGTAAAAAAACATGTAGCTGCAAGCGTAATGGTTTAGGACAGCGTTTCTTAACCATAGTTGGAACGCCAAACAAAAATATCTGTTTCTCAGCTTTGGTCCGTATGGGCCGCAGCGGTACTCCAGTGTAATACATTTTTCCAACACTTGCGGCAGTCATGACAGTATCACCAAAAATTATGCCCGGGCGCGGCCACCGGTGTTGCCCACTGCTCCCCTCATCCCCCAGGGGGTGAACAAGGGGATGGGTTAAATGCAGAGGACAAATGTCACCACACCTAGTGTGTGTGTGACAATCATTGGTAATTTAACTTTAACTTAAGAATTCTGGAGCTAAAGTCATAGAGAAGTTTCTTAAGCACAAACATAATCAGTAAAGCTGTATTTTTATTTGCACTTTAATTTTATTGACAGTTTACTTAAGAAAAATATGTATTATTCATAATTATTATTCATTTAGAAATGTTTTATTTACTTAAGCACTATGTAATTATATGTAAATGTATTTTTCAACAGTTTTTATGATTCCCCTTGTTTCCAGTATATTTGATTCGTATTTATTTTTGTAATTAACCTGAACAAAGCCTTGATAATAATTTTTATGATTAGCACATATCATTTGGCAAGGTTTATCCTGTTAAAACTAGAATAAAAATAATAATGATGGATTAGTTTCAAATAGTGGTACGTGTACCACTAGTGGTACGCGGGCTCTATCTAGTGGTACGCCAAACAATTACTTGATTGAAGTACAGTGTTTTAATTTCCTATATTCAAACTGTGTGTAATGTTACAGTGGCTAAAAATATTCAATACAATTTAAACAAATACTTAGGCCTACTACGCTACTGTATTTTGATGATGGTCATTATGGATGTAGTTGGAGAGCCAAGTTTTTTCTGAGGTGGTACTTGGTGAAAAAAGTTTTAGTACCACTGGATTAGATTTATATAGCGCTTTTCTAGACACTTAAAGCGCTTCACAGGGAACATGTATTCAATCCAGATTCACACATCGTGGTGGTAAGCTACATTTGTAGCCACAGCTGCCCTGGGGTAGACTGACGGAAGCATTGCTGCCAATTTGCGCCTACGGCCCCTCCGACCATTGCCAAACATTCATTCATGTTCATACACCGCTGGGAGCAAGGTGGGTGAAGTGTCTTGACCAAGGTCACAACGGCTGTGACTAGGATGGTGGAACCTGGAATCTAACCAGGAACCCAGTGCCATTATTCAATAAAATATTGTATTCAATACTTATATCTAACTAGGTTAGATATAATGATTGAATATGATTAAAATAAACAGTAAAATGACTAATTAAGTGTTAATATTTGAGTGTTGTAGTGAAAAAGTTGGGCCCTGAGGTTAAAAAGGTACCCCTGGTTTACGACACGCTTATGGCGCACTTTAGAAAATCCTGGTTCTAATAGTTTTACTGTTACAGTGTTGAAATTATTTTTACACTTGTACGCCTGTGTGTACTTTTTAATGAGATGATAGCCACAGTTTGACTCAGGAATTGAATGATTTGTATTTCCTTTTGATTACTATCATGACATGCTTCTACTACCTCATAGCAAAAAAGGTTCTGTTAATAATATAAAGAACAATAAGTACATTAGCATGTGCTGTATATAGTATAGTATACAGTATACAATACTGTATATACCAATATAATAATATAATATGTCAGTATATACGTTTGTATTATATACTATATTATATATATATATATATATATATATATATATATATATATATATACACACACACAGTATATATTATATACTGTATATATAAAATGTAAATATTGCATATATGTTATATTTTATATTGCTGCTATGGTAAAATTTTTTGTCTACTTAATACCTGCATCATCCTTTCAAGCCTTACCCTTTCCATCCTTTGAAACTGAGCTACTGTGGGGAACAATTTCCCTTGTGGATCAATAAAGTTGGTCTAAGTCTAAGTACTTTCTGTGGCATACCGTGGGCCATGGTGGCCTTTAGGAACGTGGAGAGCGAGGCAGAGTGGAATGTGAAGGAGGTTGGTGACAGACAGGAGCGCACACGTGGAAGCTGAGACATCCGTGGGAGGTGACAAGCCGGGCCAGATAAAGGCTGAAACAAAGCAGGTGGTGGCGCAAGAAGGTAGGGGGCGCGACGGTGTATTTGTTACTCGTCAACAACCCCCCCCCCCCGCCATTGAAACTTCTAACGACTTACTGACCAACAATCTTTGCGTTTGACCTGCGCTGACCCTACTCAAAGAGATTGCACAAGTCCCCCTTTTAAATTGTGTGTCATCCATAGTGTGTGAGTGTGATTAGCATCGTGTCACTGTAGGTTCATGAGTGCAGAGTTGTTTTGCAATAAGAAGAGGAGAGTTGTGTTAGGAATGTTAAGGGAGTGTCTGATCAGCGCTGTAATTACTTAATTTCCAGAAAGGCAAAAAAAAAAAAACACACTCTACTACAAGTAAAGTATGCCATAAAATATTAGCAGTATAAATAGTATCAATATACCAGGATCAGGTCGCCATACTGTATGTGCAGGCTGTTTCTTTTTTTACACCATGAGTCAACACGGCGCAGCAAAACGACAAGTAACATCATGTTTTATTGTGTCCCGCCTTTTTATGAGGTAAAACCGTTCTTCCAATTTTTTGGCGCCCGTCATTACATTACATTCTATTTAATATCTTTGTTCGTCCGTCGGGTCGACGAGGACCACTCTAGTCATCGTAGGGTTTCTGGGACTGGCTCTGTCTGTGCGTGCCGCAGATGGGTGACGAGGCCGATCCTGGCACGGAAGGTTCGGGTACAAAAGGGACATGGGACAAGTGGGACGTTTCCAGGAGGGTTGATGGCACGGGCTTTTCGGGCTTGCCTTTTCTTTTCTGCGGCGGTGGTCCTGTTTGCTTCGCACAACTTGCGGCCTTTGTGGATGGAAGAGCGCCAAGTGGCTCGATCCATTGCGGATTGTTCCCACGTGTCTGGTGGCAAACGCTTTCAGTGAGGCTTTGAGTGTATCTTTGAAGCGTTTCTTCTGCCCACCCCGGGACCGCTGGCCATGCTGCAGCTCGCCGTAGAAAAGTCTTTTGGGACGCCTCTTGTCTTGCATACGGGCTACGTGACGTGCCCAGCAAAGCTGGGACTGCATCAGGATGGTGAAGATGCTAGAGAGACCTGCTTTATTCAGAACTTCTGTATCTGGGACTTTGCCCTGGGGGATCTTCCTGAGACTTGTTGTGTGGAAGCGATTTAGCTTCCTGGCATGCCTTTGGTACACAGTCTATGTCTTGCATGCATTGAGCAGCGTAGGGAGCACCACTGCCCCGTACACTTCCAGTTTGGTCTGGGTGGTGATGCCTCTTCTGTTCCAGACATTTGGATACAGTCTGCCGAAAGTGGAGCTCGCTCTGGCTATGCGGGTGTTCACTTTCGTCATCGATGGTGACATTCTGAGACAGTGTGCTGCCAAGGTAAGTGAAGCGGTTCACTGTGTTGAATCTCTGGCCGTTGACAGTGATGTTGGGCTCAACGTAAGGCTTTCCAGGCGCGGGCTGATGAAGGACTTTAGTCCTTTTCGTGCTGATCGTAAGACCAAAGTTTGTGCAGGCCCTGGAGAACATGTCAACACTGCGTTGCATGTCGGCTTCTGAGACCATCTGTCAACAACCTTGATTCACACAAGTAATGCTTCAGCCAATGCTGTTGGGTGAGTACATTTGCGGTTGAACTGTGAATAAAGCTGGTTTTGATATAAAGAAAAAGAAACATGTCATTTGATTTGCTATCTATTGTTAAATGCAAAACATGAATAGAAGGTCTCTTTAAACATACACAAACAATCTACACGAAAACACACTGAGCGTATTTAATACCTGTCATTATTATTTTACTATTTGATGTTGTTTTGCCTTTCGTTTCTTGGATTTTTAAGTATGTTTAATGCGCCAAAAAAACATTTCTTCAGGTTTTTGTTTCTTTAATGTCAGAGATTTTCCAATATTCAGCGACTGCATGAAACTTAATTCCTTAACCGCTGCAAACAAAAGGGTGAACCTTTGTCAAAATGTGCACCCCTACTGTGTTACTATGCTATTACTTTCTGACAAATACACCACATGGCGTTGCTGTTATTAAACCCCCAAAGTTTGACTCCATTTGGTCAAACAGACCTGACCTTCTCACATTTCTCCCCAAGGATTATGAGACATTCTTCATCTAAGTGGGAACATATGAACAACTCAGCAGTTGGCATTCTAATGACAGCAGACCTTATACTGTAAGTGATGTATGATTTATTATGTTTGATGGCTCTCATAAAGTCTACAGTGAGCAGTAATCAGCAATGAAGAAAAAAAAAGCAATCATGGCGATGCGTTTTTTAAATTAATGCGCCGCGTATGCTTAAAATGATCACAATACGTAAATATTAAATGTTATTATAAATGTGCCCATTCCAACATTACATATATACTTAAATGATGTATATAAAACCGTAATGGAGGGGTTTGGATGTTTAAGGGCTCTATAGGCCGAATTGAACGGCTCCTATAGGCTATGGAATGCATAAAAAAAACATCCATCGTCATGTCAATCAATCAATCAATGTTTATTTATACAGCCCTAAATCACAAATGTCTCAAAGGGCTGTCTTTCATAATGATTAGGAAAAATAGGCAAAATTCCAAAAAAAGTGCAATTCCTCTTTAACGCAGTCCTTCTTAGTATCATTTATCAGTATCGCGTTTCGAACCCAACATCTAAAAGTTGTGCACTGCAAAATGTGCTCATTGCAGCCATTAATCCTGAATTTCTCTTTTTAATCTTTAAAAAAAATCAGCACAAATTGTTTGAATTAATTTTTGATTTGTAAATTAAAGTATTTGATATGTTGTGCTCCTGAGTTAATGCTGCTGATCAATTTGAATTATTGATTGAGTTATTTAGTTGTATTTTTCAGTATCAAATGGTTCAAGTTGGTCGAAATACTTTATAGTTTAAGTAAGGGTAATTCCTATTTAAATTTCGGGCAAATTGGTGCACTTGAAATCTTTTTCGATTACGGACTAAAACTAATAAAATTATGACTTATTTTGTGTGTATGTGTATCGTGAAGGGAAATGGGTGTTGCGGGGGGGGGGGGGGGGCATTATTTGTATTTTATATGTTTTTAAATGTAAAGCACTTTGATTTATATTTCTTTTTTTAATATTAATAGGGATACAATGTTATGCAGAGGTGTATTTATAACACTTTTATAGACCAAAGATACTATTATATTCGCAACGGAGAATGAGGAAGCACTGCCTTAAAGGGACAAACGAACACATGTATGTCAAATTTGAGAAAGACTGGTTGAAAAAGATGGCCGCCATCAAGCAAAATGTCTCTGGAGGGACATAGGCCGGATTTGGCGACTAATTGACCATCTGTCTAATGATGATCAAATGTTATGGCTATCTGTAATACATGTATGTATTCCAAGGCATTTTGACCACAACCTGTAAGTGACTTACAGTTACAGCATGTTGTCCTATTTTTTTTAAAACTTTTTGTACAGAAATTTTGCAATTCATATGTTCAGCAATTCCTAACCTACATACACATATAAACTAGGGCTGAAGCTATCGATTATTTTCGTAATCAAGTAATCTTTATTAGTTTGCTCGATTAATTGCATTTAAACACATTTTATAGCCTCAATGCACGTTTTAAGAAAAATAATGAAATAATGATTTTTCTTGTACCAACACACCACCGCTCTCATGTGCAGAGCTCTATTGCAGCGGCCATGCATCCACGTACTTTAAAGTTTTGGGAACTCCATACAGTCTGTTTTTTTACATTTTTTATCATGTACACTCAATACATATAAATATAAACTGAAGCTATTTTCTTATCAAAGTAACCAATTAATCGTAGGAGCCCTACTTTAAACATCTGCTGTTACCCCCCGGCTCATGTTGTCTCTCCATCTTTTCACAGTGTGAATTTAGCAAACATCAAAGTGTGTGTGTCCAGCTAACCCGCTCCTCTCTTCGTAATGAAATGAGGCCCCTTTGTTGTTCCAAGGGGAGGAAACAGAGCCCTGTGGCTGGAATTACAAACGCTGCTGCAGGCCCGATTAGAGAAAACAGATGTATATACACACACACACGCACACGCACAAACACACACACGCAGCATCCTCTCTGTGGTACATAGTCCAATTGCTGCACTTTTCTATTCTGTACAGTATAGCGGCGTACCAAGTTCTCACATGCAACACACCGAATGAGGGACAGAAAAGTGTAACGACCTACAGTATATATTGTAAATTCCGGACTAAGCGGCTACTTTTTTCCTATGCTTTGAACCCTGTGGCTTAAAAAGACGATACAGCTGATTAATGGATTTTTCTTCACGGACAGAAATAATGCAAATAGTAAAAAAAAAAACAAGCAAAGACACGATAAGGTGTGTTATTTTTGTGCTATGGCGCCATCTTTTGGACGAGTTCGCTCACTTCAGGTGCGGCAGTGCTGCAGTGCCTTTCCGTTTAGAGCTTTCAACTGCAATTAAAAGTGCTATTCCGTCTTCTAGCTGTCCATAATTGTACGGATTCTTCATTCATCACTCCAAACAACGTTTGTAAGTTTTATAATATAACTAAAACTGTTAACACTTACTAAACCGTGTTTTCATGCATATTTGTCCGTGCTATCGTAATGTCATCAAGCTAGCGTTGTTAGCGTTCGAGAATATACTAACACTTTACGAGTGTCTGTGTTAGTATTATCAACTTACAATGGCATTATTTCTGTATTGTTCCAGTTTTACAAATTCCTCAGT
>NC_084741.1:68225210-68242333 GCF_033978785.1 Entelurus aequoreus | reverse complement strand
TGGCACTTTAACTTGAACTCTAAGTAGATAGGATCTTTGATCCAAGACACAACTTACATTTAACTAAAATGTTATTTTCTTTGTGCTCGACAAAAGAAAAGTATTGAGAATGTCTCCATGTTAAAAAAAACTCGACTTCTGCTTCGCCATGATGTCTTGATAGTTGTTATGATAGTAGCGTATGTGTGTGTGTGTGTGTGTGTGTGTGTGTGTGTGTGTGTGTGTGGCCCTTTAAGATATGACAGCGTGTGAGGTGAATGACGTCAGTGAGTGAGTGGGCGAGAGAAGTGAGGGAGCGGCGACAGTGAGTGCGTGCAGGGGCTCTAGCTTGGTGGATGGCTGCGTCCAATAAAGTCACAAAGTTGCAACAAACCGCCGGCCTCGTCATTCACCCTCAGCTGTAAAGACCCACTGCCGGGTAAAGGTAAGGTTGTTAGCCCCGAAGTACATATACGTCTCCCCTGCGCCCCTCAACTACGGTATGGGAGTCCCCCCACCCGCCCGCCCCCACCCACAGAAAGCACGCCTTTTCTTTTCCACCGGAGCGCTGCAATAAAACACACTCAGATCTTCTGTTTCTAGCCGATACTACATAAAAAATAACGTCAAATAACGCAGTAATGCATCATGCAGTAACGGTAACTGAGTTACTGAATATAAAAAATAACGCGTTAGATTACTAGTTACCGCCGAAAGTAACGCGTTAGTCCCAACACTGCTTATGAGTAAAGAAATCCTTCGCTGAAAGCTGCACTTAAAAGTTAGTTATCAAGCGTCTTACTCACACTTTCAGCGAAGTGTAGGACTGAATCTTAAGTGTCACACTCAGAGCTGAATTACGACATTACTATGTGCCGTAAACGCAATTTTAGATGACGTGTCATTTCTGTGTCCATAGAAATGACCAATCACTTGTCTAAGAATAAAGAAATATCTTAGAAATATTTAAGTGGACAATGGGAGTGTATATTTTGACATTAAACTACAAAATAATACAAAACAAACAAACAATATTGGCAATGAATCAAAAATAAATGTTTCCTTTTCTTTCCAATTCATTAATTAGGCAATTAATTTGAAACTGGTGTGGGTGGAAAGTCAATGAAACGCATGACGAGGTGAGGAGCAGTAAGGGCCATTATTGTTTCCATAACACTTCTGCTTACTGATGGTTGTGAGGGCCCCAAATCATCAGCGTTACACTGTTGCATTTTCCCAGTGGCCAGGGGTCGTACTTATCAAGCTTCTTAGAGTGCCGTTTTACACTTAAGTCCGGAGAATTTGCGAAATTTAGTCCTACTCTCAAACTTAAGAATAAAAGCTTTTTATCAACGTTCTTAAGTCTAAGAATCACTCCTACTCTCCACGATATTTAAGAGACCTTCAGAGGTGTCTTAAGTGGTTAGGAGTTGCCAGCAGGGGATGGCACTGAGGCGAGAGAGACGTGCGCGAACGTTCAGGGAACGGAACAATGTTGTTGTTTTTTTTTATGACGAGAAGCTGATCAAACGGTATCGTTTAGACAGAGCGGATATTATTTTTGTCACAGATTTAATACTTTTCGATTCCTTGTTGATTTCTGCATGTGTCTGCAGTGGGCTAGTATATATAGAGCCACCCACACCAGTTTCAAATTAGTTGCCTAATTAATGAATTGGAAAGAAAATGTTATGACAGTAGCGTATGTGTGTGGCCGTGAGGTGAGTGACGTCAGTGAGTGTGTGGGCGATAGAAGAGAGGGAGCGGTAGCGTGAGTGCCGGCGGGGACTAGTTTGTTTTGTATTATTTTGTAGTTTATTGTCAAAATATACACTCCCATTGTCCACTTAAATATTTCCAAGATATTTCTTTATTCTTAGACAACGGATTCCCTCCCGTGATTGGTCATTTCTATGGGCACAGAAATGACGTCACCTAAAATTCCGTTTACGGCACATAGTAATGTCGTAATTCAGCTCTGAGTGTGACACTTAAGATTCAGTCCTACACTTCGCTGAAAGTGTGAGTAAGACGCTTGATAACTAACTTTTAAGTGCAGCTTTCAGCGAAGAATTTATTTACTCTTAAGTCAACTCTTAGCAGACTTCTTAGGAGTAATTCTAAGAAGCTTGATAAGTACGGCCCCAGATATCGAAGCATTGTGATGACCTTTAGTTCTGCTGTGAAAGCTCTGCTCCGTGATGTTGCTGATGAGATGACGCCCCTTATTAAATCAGTGACAAAAATAATACCCGCTCTGTCTAAACGATACCGTTTGATCAGCTGCTCGTCATCAAACAAAGCCAGGACATCCTTCCGCTCCCTGAGCGTTCGCGCACGTCTCTCTCGCCTCAGTGCCATCCCCTGCTGGCAACTCCTAACCACTTTGGACACTTCTGAAGGTCTCTTAAATATCGTGGAGAGTAGGAGTGATTCTTAGACTTAAAGTTGATAAATAGCTTTTATTCTTAAGTTTGAGAGTAGGACTAAATTTCACAAATTCTCAGGACTTAAAGGCCTACTGAAAGCCACTACTACCGACCACGCAGTCTGATAGTTTATATATCAACGATGAAATCTTAACATTGCAACATATGCCAATACGGCCGGGTTAACTTATAAAGTGCAATTTTAAATTTCCCGGCAAACTTACGGCTGAAAACGTCTAGATATGATGACGTATGCGCGTGACGTCAACTATTGATACGGAAGTATTCGGAGCCCATTGAATCCAATACAAAAAGCTCTGTTTTCATCTCAAAATTCCACAGTATTCTGGACATCTGTGTTGGTGAATCTTTTGCAATTTGTTTAATGAACAATGAAGACTGCAAAGAAGAAAGTTGTAGGTGGGATCGGTGTATTAGCGGCGGACTACAGCGACACAACCAGGAGGACTTTGAGGATAGCAGACGCGCTAGCCGAACGACCTCACCTTGACTTCCTCCGTCTCCGGGCCGCAGACCGCATCGGTGATCGGGTGAAGTCCTTCGTCGTACCGTCGATCGCTGGAACACAGGTGAGCACGGGTGGTGATGAGCAGATGAGAGCTGGCGTAGGTGCAGAGCTAATGTTTTTAGCATAGCTCTGTCGAGGTTCCGTAGCTAAGTTAGCTTCAATGGCGTCGTTAGCAACAGCATTGCTAAGCTTCGCCAAGCTGGAAAGCATTAACCGTGTGGTTACATGTCCAGAGTTTGGGTAGTATTGTTGATCTTCTGTCTATCCTTCCAGTCAGGGGCGTATTTGTTTTGATTCTATATGCAGTTAAGTCCGATGCTATCACGTTAGCTCAGTAGCTAAAGTGCTTCACCGATGTATTGTCGTGGAGATAAAAGTCACTGTGAATGTCCATTTTGCGTTCTCCACTCTCATTTTCAAGAGGATATAGTATCCGAGGTGGTTTAAAATACAAATCCGTGATCCACAATAAAAAAAGGAGAGTGTGTGGAATCCAATGAGCCAGCTTGTACCTAAGTTACGGTCAGACCGAAAAAAGATACGTCCTGCACTGCACGCTAGTCCTTCACTTTCACGTTCCTCATCCTCGCTCAAATGAATGGGGTAAATGTCGCTGCTGGTGTAAACAATGGGGAAATGTGAGCAGCCCTGCCTCCGGTGACGTCACGCTACTTCCGGTACAGGCAAGGCTTTTTTTTAAATCAGAGACCAAAGTTGCGAACTATATCGTCGTTGTTCTATACTAAATCCTTTCAGCAAAAATATGGCAATATCGCGAAATGATCAAGTATGACACATAGAATGGATCTGCTATCCCCGTTTAGATTTTTAAAAAATCATTTCAGTAGGCCAGGGGTCGGCAACCTTTACCACTCAAAGAGCCATTTTGGCAAGTTTCACAAATTAAAGAAATTAATGGGAGCCACACAAAAATTTTTACAATGAAAAACACCGCATACAGAGCTTAAATGCTGTGTGCTATGTTAACCAGGGGTCTCCGACACACGCACCGGCACGCACTTTAATGTGGAAATTTGATGTTAGTGCAGCCCGCGAGTTTTGAATGAATGGCGCTTGATGACGTCATACTTGCCAACCCTCTCATTTTTCCCGGGAGACACCCGAATATCAGGGCGTGATGACACTGCATTTGGCGCCCTCTACAGTCTGCCTTAACAGTGTACCTGCTCGACCACATGTAGAATGCAATTTCAGCTTGCTCACGTAAGAGACAGCAAGGCGTACTAACTCAGCAGCCACACATCTTACACTGACGGTACCAATACCCAGAATCCCATGCAGCCCTAACTCTTCCGCTCAACCAACGCACGGAGAGGGGGGGGGGGGGGGGTTGATGTGTGGGGGGATTTGGTGGTAGCGGGGGTGTGTAATGTAGACCGGAAGAGTTAGGGCTGCATGGGATTCTGGGTAATGGTTGTGTTGTGTTTATGTTGTGTTACAGTGGGATGTTCTCCAGAAATGTGTTATTCATTATTTTTTGGTGTGGGTTCACAGTGTGGCGCATATTTGTAACGTAACAGTGTTAAAGTTGTTTTGTACGGCTACCGTCAGTGTAAGCTGTGTGGCTGATGACTAAGTATGCTTCGCTGTCTCCTGTGTGTACAAGTAGAAGCAACATACAACATGTGGCTGGACTGGCACGCTGTTTGTAAATGCTATAGAGGACAATTACTGCAGTGCAATTAGGGCACGCCGTTTATTTAGTAATTAGAGTGTAAATAGGGTTATTTTTTCCCTGGGAGTAATCTATGAGAGGCACTGAGATCCATAAATCTCCTGGGAAAATCTGGGGGGGTCGGCATGTATGTAGCTGAGCCGCATCAGAGTGGTCAAGGAGCCGCGGGTTGCCGACCCCTGCAGTAGGCCCTTAATTGTAAAACGGCACTCTAATACGCTTGATAAATACGGCCCCTGCAAATCAGTGTGACTTCCGCTGTTGCCGTATCCGTAATACGCCGATGGGGAGAAGTTTTTATTTACACGATGAGTCAGGTGTGTCTTGACCTCCGCCGAAACCCTGAGCCCCTATAGGGTTAAGAACCACTGATCTAGCATAATATCAATAAAAGTAGGTCCCACTGTACTTCTACTAATAATCCTACTATAAGCAACCAAAAACGGCTGCAAAGATCACAAATTGTTGCACAAAAAGAGGCCAAAACCCCTCAACGAGCCTCCTCAGGAAGACAAAATAAAACGTGGCTACTTCTTAAGAGGATCATTTGTCCCAAATAACAGCCTGACTGGCTTTCATCCTGCACTTTGGAGAGCCTTTTGCTTTCCTCCCCCCCTCCTCCTCCTCCTCCTCCTCCTCCTCCTTTCACGTTGGACTTTTTTATATGTCGGTTTTGTTCTTCCCCTTTTCCTCAAAAGCATGAAAGGGAAAGGCTGGCGCATGAAACGTGCGACGCAGTACGGCGTGTCAGGTCTCAGCGAGCGTTGATCCGCCGCATAGACAAACAGCCCTTCAATCACATCCAGGCGTGTACGCGAGACGCTTGTGAGAAGCCGACGACGTCTCGTGCATGCGTTTGTGTGCGCGTGACTGCCAAGTCATCCGCCGTGCACATTGTACTGTGACCCTTCTCCCCAGACATACAAAAGCGGGAGTGGATTTTAGCTTTGTTTCCTTTTTTCTTCTATACACACTCCATTTCCACGCCTGGACCATGCCTCAATTCTGCATGTCGGCCTGTAATCCACACCTCAACGTCTCATCCTCCCCGCCTGTCACGCTCCTGATGGAGACGGAGAGACGGCAAACTTGGGAGGAATGGACTTGGAGATGTCGGCGCGGATGCATTGGTTCCGTGTAACCTCCTCTTATTGGACGGAAGACCAGAAGCCATCATGGATTTCTCGCTGGAGATCCAATATGTGCACCATACAAATGGCAATAGGACACAGCATGGAAAAATATATATATTATATGGCTTTTTCCTCTTATCCCGCTCAGCCATATTGATGTTTTTTTTTAGCCTTTCATCCAGAATGAAGTCTTTGAGGACTATTGGCAGATTAGGAAAACATATCCTATTTTGCAGCTGCTCTTGTTATCAGAATGATATGAGCGGTGCTGAGGAGGCACAGATACACCATTTGTCACAAGACGTGCCGAAATTACAGCCTGATCTCCCATAAGGAAGAAGTGGGATGTCATTTGTAGTTTTTTTTTTCCCTCTCTCTCTCGCTCTCTCTCCCTCTCCGCCACCCACACAAGAGAATTGATAAAAGAAGGGTGGAAAAAAAAAAAAAAAAAAAAAAAGCCTAAATGATATTCCCTCCTTAAGCCACCCAGAAGGATACGGAGGGGAAAATGTTGAGCTATGTGGCGTCGCCTCACAATGACGGGCGGAAAATCACAGAAAATTGATCACATCCCACAAAATGGCTGCGGTTACACACACCAAAAAAAAAAAAAACAACAAAAAAAAAATTCCAGAGTGAGCTTGCTTGCTTTAGACAGAAAAAAGGAGGAAGGGGGAAAATGGGATAGATGGGAAAAGAGCAGTTAAAGATGCTGATCTTGCACTAATCGACGTCATACTGTTATGGTTAAAAAAAATAATAATAATAATAATTTTTTCCTTATTTTATTGTTATTTAAAAAAAAAAAGTTTTTACAATTTTTTCCCCCATTTTTAAATTCATGTTTTTAAATATATTGTAATATTTCCTAAGCACAATTTATGCACGTACCGTAGTTTTGGTTGTTTTAAACATCCAGAGAGAGCCTGCTAATCAACATAGTAATACACTAATCACAGAAAATTGATCACATCCCACAAAATGGCTGCGGTTACACACACCAAAAAAAAAAACAACAACAACAAAAATTCCAGAGTGAGCTTGCTTGCTTTAGACAGAAAAAAGGAGGAAGGGGGGGAAATGGGATAGATGGGAAAAGAGCAGTTAAAGATGCTGATCTTGCACTAATCGACGTCGTACGGTTATGGTTAAAAAAATAAATAAATAAAATAAATGTTTCCTTATTTTATTGTTATTTAAAAAAAAAAAGTTTTTACAATTTTTCCCCCCATTTTTAAATTCATGTTTTTAAATATATTGTAATATTTCCTAAGCACAATTTATGCACGTACCATAGTTTTGGTTGTTTTAAACATCCAGAGAGAGCCAGCTAATCAACATAGTAATACAATAATCACAGAAAATTGATCACATCCCACAAAATGGCTGCGGTGAGCAAAACAACAACAACAACAACAACAAAAATTCCAGAGTGAGCTTGCTTGCTTTAGACAGAAAAAAGGAGGAAGGGGGGAAATGGGATAGATGGGAAAAGAGCAGTTAAAGATGCTGATCTTGCACTAATCGACGTCGTACGGTTATGGTTAAAAAAATGAATAAATAAAATACATTTCCCTTATTTTATTTTCATCATTTAAAAAAAAAAAGTTTTTACAATTTTTTCCCCCATTTTTAAATTCATGTTTTTAAATATATTGTAATATTTCCTAAGCACAATTTATGCACGTACCGTAGTTTTGGTTGTTTTAAACATCCAGAGAGAGCCTGCTAATCAACATAGTAATACAATAATCACAGAAAATTGATCACATCCCACAAAATGGCTGCGGTGAGCAAAACAACAACAAAAACAACAACAACAACAAAAATTCCAGAGTGAGCTTGCTTGCTTTAGACAGAAAAAAGGAGGAAGGGGGGAAATGGGATAGATGGGAAAAGAGCAGTTAAAGATGCTGATCTTGCACTAATCGACGTCGTACGGTTATGGTTAAAAAAATAAATAAATAAAATACATTTCCCTTGTTTTATTTTCATCATTTTAAAAAAAATGTTTTTACAATTTTTCCCCCCATTTTTAAATTTGTGTTTTTAAATATGTTGTAATATTTCCTAAGCACAATTTATGCACGTACCGTAGTTTTGGTTGTTTTAAGCATCCAGAGAGAGCCTGCTAATCAACATAGTAATACACTAATCACAGAAAATTGATCACATCCCACAAAATGGCTGCGGTGAGCAAAACAAAAACAAAAAAACAAAAACAACAACAAGAATTGACGTCCCACTGGGGTGAGTTTTCCTTGCCCTTATGTGGGCTCTGTACCGAGGATGTCGTTGTGGCTTGTACAGCCCTTTGAGACACTTGTGATTTAGGGCTATATAAATAAACATTGATTGATTGATTGAAGAACAACAAAAATTCCAGAGTGAGCTTGCTTGCTTTAGACAGAAAAAAGGAGGAAGGGGGGAAATGGGATAGATGGGAAAAGAGCAGTTAAAGATGCTGATCTTGCACTAATCGACGTCGTACGGTTATGGTTAAAAAAATAAAAATAAAAAATACATTTCCCTTGTTTTATTGTTATCATTTAAAAAAAAAATGTTTTTACAATTTTTCCCCCCATTTTTAAATTCGTGTTTTTAAATATGTTGTAATATTTCCTAAGCACAATTTATGCGCGTACCGTAGTTTTGGTTGTTTTAAGCATCCAGAGAGAGCCTGCTAATTAACATAGTAATACACTAATCACAGAAAATTTATCACATCCCACAAAATGGCTGCGGTGAGCAAAACAAAAACAAAAACACAAAAACAACAACAAGAATTGACGTCCCACTGGGGTGAGTTTTCCTTGCCCTTATGTGGGCTCTGTACCGAGGATGTCGTTGTGGCTTGTACAGCCCTTTGAGACACTTGTGATTTAGGGCTATATAAATAAACATTGATTGATTGATTGAAGAACAACAAAAATTGAGCTTGCTTGCTTTAGACAGAAAAAAGGAGGAAGGGGGTAAATGGGATAGATGGGAAAAGAGCCGTTAAAGATGCTGATCTTGCACTAATCGACGTCGTACTGTTATGGTTAAAAAAAAAAATAATAATAATAAATGTTTCCTTATTTTATTGTTATCATTTAAAAAAAAAAATTTTTACAATTTGTTCCCCCATTTTTAAATTCATGTTTTTAAATATATTGTAATATTTCCTAAGCACAATTTATGCACGTACCGTAGTTTTGGTTGTTTTAAACATCTAGAGAGAGCCTGCTAATTAACATAGTAATACACTAATCACAGAAAATTGATCACATCCCACAAAATGGCTGCGGTTACACACACCAAAAAAAACAACAACAAAAAAAAAATTCCAGAGTGAGCTTGCTTGCTTTAGACAGAAAAAAGGAGGAAGGGGGGAAATGGGATAGATGGGAAAAGAGCAGTTAAAGATGCTGATCTTGCACTAATCGACGTCGTACGGTTATGGTTAAAAAAATAAAAATAAAAAATACATTTCCCTTGTTTTATTGTTATCATTTAAAAAAAAAATGTTTTTACAATTTTTCCCCCCATTTTTAAATTCGTGTTTTTAAATATGTTGTAATATTTCCTAAGCACAATTTATGCGCGTACCGTAGTTTTGGTTGTTTTAAGCATCCAGAGAGAGCCTGCTAATTAACATAGTAATACACTAATCACAGAAAATTTATCACATCCCACAAAATGGCTGCGGTGAGCAAAACAAAAACAAAAACACAAAAACAACAACAAGAATTGACGTCCCACTGGGGTGAGTTTTCCTTGCCCTTATGTGGGCTCTGTACCGAGGATGTCGTTGTGGCTTGTACAGCCCTTTGAGACACTTGTGATTTAGGGCTATATAAATAAACATTGATTGATTGATTGAAGAACAACAAAAATTGAGCTTGCTTGCTTTAGACAGAAAAAAGGAGGAAGGGGGTAAATGGGATAGATGGGAAAAGAGCCGTTAAAGATGCTGATCTTGCACTAATCGACGTCGTACTGTTATGGTTAAAAAAAAAAATAATAATAATAAATGTTTCCTTATTTTATTGTTATCATTTAAAAAAAAAAAATTTTACAATTTGTTCCCCCATTTTTAAATTCATGTTTTTAAATATATTGTAATATTTCCTAAGCACAATTTATGCACGTACCGTAGTTTTGGTTGTTTTAAACATCTAGAGAGAGCCTGCTAATTAACATAGTAATACACTAATCACAGAAAATTGATCACATCCCACAAAATGGCTGCGGTTACACACACCAAAAAAAACAACAACAAAAAAAAAATTCCAGAGTGAGCTTGCTTGCTTTAGACAGAAAAAAGGAGGAAGGGGGGAAATGGGATAGATGGGAAAAGAGCAGTTAAAGATGCTGATCTTGCACTAATCGACGTCATGCTGTTATGGTTAAAAAAATAAATAAATAAAATAAATTTTTCCTTATTTTATTGTTATTTTAAAAAAAAAAGTTTTTACAATTTTTTCCCCCATTTTTAAATTCATGTTTTTAAATATATTGTAATATTTCCTAAGCACAATTTATGCACGTACCGTAGTTTTGGTTGTTTTAAACATCCAGAGAGAGCCAGCTAATCAACATAGTAATACACTAATCACAGAAAATTGATCACATCCCACAAAATGGCTGCGGTGAGCAAAACAAAAACAAAAACAACAACAACAACAAAAATTCCAGAGTGAGCTTGCTTGCTTTAGACAGAAAAAAGGAGGAAGGGGGAAATTGGATAGATGGGAAAAGAGCAGTTAAAGATGCTGATCTTGCACTTATCGACGTCATACTGTTATGGTTAAAATAAATAAATAAATAAAATAAATTTTTCCTTATTTTATTGTTATCATTTTAAAAAAATGAATTTTTTACCATTTTTTCCCCCATTTTTAAATTCGTGTTTTTAAATACATTGTAATATTTCCTAAGCCCAATTTATGCACGTACCGTAGTTTTGGTTGTTTTAAGCATCCAGAGAGAGCCTGCTAATCAACATAGTAATACACTAATTTCGTTGTCAAATTAAAAACAAATTCTTGTTTTTTTCCCTTTTTAAAAAAAAAAAGCATAATTTTGTATGTTTGTAACTTTTAACAGATTTGTCTGTATAATCCCTATACAATTGTCTTAAGCAGGAATTTAATATACTGTTTTGAAAATAAAAAATAAATGAACATATTTTTGTTCATTTTTTATTTTTTTTAAATGCATAATTTTGTAAATTTATAACTTTTAACATAGTATATTTGTCTATATAATCCCTATAAAATTGTCTTAAGCAGGAATCTAATATACTGTTTTGAAAATAAAAAATAAATGAACATATTTTTGTTTATTTATTTATTTTTTTCAATATGAATAGTAATGTAAATAATTGTTTTCAATAATAATTAAAAACATTGCTCCACACGTAGATGGGTGAGATACAATCTGGATTATTACATAATGGACATTTATTTGTATACAGATGCATAATTAGAATAATAATTATACAATAAAAATAGAAATAATAATAATAGTGAGATGAAGAAGAAGAAAAATAATACTATGTATATTACTACTTATAATAATATAAAATTAATTATATTTCTAAATAAACTCTTATTCTTGTAAAATACGGCCCTTATGGACAAAATCAAAAGAACAAAAAATATATAAGTTTTCTTTTTTTTGACACGCGTTACAAATTTTAATTCGATTTTTACCTTCACTCTCATGTTTATTGTACAGTATGTGTATTTTTTCTATTATTAAAATGTTTTTTTATGTGGCATCACTTGTTTCGAATAAAATAAGTCAAAATTAAATAAAATACCAAAAAAAAGGGCTCAAAATTTAAAAATAAAAAGAGGGAAAAAGACAATATGAGAGAAACACACACACACACACAAATAAGAAGTTGAAAGCTTGTGCTGAGACGTGGCGTATTCAGAGGAGATAGAACGGAGAGGATGAAGGAAGAGAAGGAGGTGAGGAACAACTGCAGAAAGGAGGAGGAGAAGGAAGAGATTTGGGATTAAGGAGGGAGTGTGGGGTAAAAATGAGGAGGATTAGACAGTGTGAGGAGTGGACAAAGTCAGAGGTGTACAGCAAAGGGATGAAAAAGACTGTCCTTCCTCCTCCTCTGTCTGTCTGACACAGCAGGAAGGAGGACAGGTGGACCAACCTAATGGAGCCAACTCAACAAAACCCACTGCTCTTTGCTGACACCCTCAGGTGGACAAGGGAAGTGCAGCAGTGAGCAGGCTATCAATCCCAGCAGCAGCAGGCCTCCTCTGCAGCCTGGAGGAGGACGGTGGAGGATAGTGTAAGCCAGGGATGGATGAGACACAAGGTCCTGCAATTGTCTTGTTCAATGGCGACCAGCCCGCACTAACACCGTCAACAATTAAGAGCGGGACACGCTGCCGGCCATCCGCGGGAGGAGAACACAGCTGTCGGAGCAAAATGCGCAAAGGAGGGCAGAAATGATCGATGTCAGCGCTGCGTGATCGCCATGTTGCTGAGTCACTCTCGTCATCACCGGAAATATGACAATAATGTGAATTGTGAGTGTGAATTATATTTATACAGCGATTTTTCTCTAGTGACTTAAAGCGCTTTACATAGTGAAACCCAATATCTAACTTACATTTAAACCAGTGTGGGTGGCACTGGGAGCAGGTGGGTAAAGTGTCTTGCCCAAGGACACAACGGCAGGGACTAGGATGGCGGGAAGCGGGGATCGAACCTGGAACCCTCAAGTTGCTGGCACGGCCACTCTACCAACTGAGCTATACAGCTATATATATATAAATATATAAATATATGTATGTATGTATGTACTGTATGTATGTATGTATGTATGTACTGTATATATATATATATACATATATATATATATATATGTGTGTGTGTGTGTGGGAAAAAATCACAAGACTATTTCATCTCTACAGGCCTGTTTCATGAGGGTTTCCTCAATCATCAGGAGATCAGGAATCTCCTGATGATTGAGGAAACCCTCATGAAACAGGCCTGTAGAGATGAAATAGTCTTGTGATTTTTTCCCACACACACATATTACGCTCTACCACGGTATCGAGCACAATTTTTTTTGGATAATCTAATTAAGACGTATATATATATATATATATATATATATATATATATATATATATATATATATATATATATATATATATATATATATATATATATATATATATACATATATATATATATATATATATATATATATATATATACATATATATATATATATAATACTTTTCTGTGTTAACAGCACCATCATTCAGATGCAAGGATGAAAATGTTGCATTCTTAGAATGATTTGGCATATTTACTGTGCTTTTTCCAATCAAAAGGTGCCAATTCTGAAGAGGTGTGATGGTAAGGATTCATTTGTGAGGTCATTATTAAAAATAAAAAAAAGATTACTCCCTATATATTTTTTTTAATTATTATTTATTATCTATTTATATTTTTCAATATTATTTCTGATTATTATTATTATTATTAATGTATTACTTTTTTTAATTATTATTATTATTTTATTTACTCAATTGATTTATCTGTAAATATTATTATTACTTCATTTTGTTTTCTTGTTGTTTTTTTCTTTTTTGGGGGGGGGGGGGGGAAGTGGAATCGTTGGGATATAAACAAAATAAATATTTTGACATTTAGGGCTGACAATAGATGTATGATGTATGCAAATATGATGTAATGGATAGGAATGCCTGATGCTGGATGTCAATAAAAATGTAATGGAAAAAAATGAGTTTTTTTATGTCACCTTCATGTAATTGCACTGTAAATCACAGAGTCAATTTAAAGTATGAAAACAAACTATAAACTGGTTTAAATCCTATCTTGAATTGCGACAACAAAGTGTTCAAATAAACGGCGTAAAATCAAACGTGATAAATTGGGATTTGGGGGTGCCACAAGGATCTATTTTGGGCCCGCTGCTTTTCAGTATATTTATGAATGACCTCCCCAATATTTGCACAAATGTAATAAGGCAAATGTATGCAGATGATGCAATCATTTATGTGGCAGCCGACACGCCTCAACAGGCCTCAGAGATATCAAACAGACAGCTCGCTGAAGTATCAACATGGCTTCAAAATAACTCAATTATAACAAAACAGTATCAATGTGTTTCTCTTTGAAGAAACAATCATTCAATGAAATGCGGGTCAACATTAATCAAAATAAAATAGAGCAGGTAAAGGAATTTAAATATTTGTGGGTAAGCTAAAATGTGATGGCCATATTATAAAAATGACTAAGACCATAAAAAGAAATATAAACTGTTTCAGGGGTTATTAGACGTTGTTTATCTGTTCAAGATGCACAAGTTTACATGCATGCAATGATTTGATCCCATATGTCTTATTGTGCCATGGTCTGGGGACAGGCCACGAGATGTGTAGTGAAGCCTCTGTTGTCGTTATGTAAACAATCACTAAAGGCATTTGACCAAAAACCAGTGAAGCGTCATCGCTGCCATATTACCCACAAATATAACATGAGTTTTGATCATTTTATACATTTCTAATTTTTAAAAGCTATTTTTAAGTGTCTTAATGTTGATGTGAGGTGTCAAGAAACACAGCGATACAGAAGTGAAGGTGTGCAGACTCCAGCTGCAGAGTGAAAAGGTGCCGCACCACTCTGGGTTCAGTCTGCGTTCTCAGTGGAGGCCTCACATCTGTGGAACTCTTTGCCACTGGAGTTAATGTCACAGTCGGACATTCAACTTTTCTCCACAAAACTGATAAAGTGGCTTGAGGAAAATCAGAAATGTGAGCACTAGATCTGGGTGTAGTAGATAGATACATAGAGAGATAGATATGTCTTAATTAGATTATCCAAAAAAATAGTGCTCGATACCGTGGTAAAACAATCTCCTGATGATTGAGGGAAACCCCTCATGAAACAGGCCTGTAGAGATGGAATAGTCTTATGATTTTTCCCACACATACATAGATAGATAGATAGATAGATAGATAGATAGATAGATAGATAGATAGATAGATAGATAGATAGATAGATAGATAGATAGATAGATAGATAGATAGATAGATAGATAGATAGATAGATAGATAGATAGATAGATAGATAGATAGTACTTGATTGATTCCTTCAGGAGCGTTCCTTCAGGTAAATTAAAATTCCAGCAGCAGTGTACATAATTGAGATCGAATTTAAAAAATAAAAAGTAAATAATGGGGGTATAAATGGAAACGAAATAGAAAAATATTACAATAAGAATAAAAAATAAAAAGCAACAGTGAGAATAAAAATATAACAGTAAAATAAGAATATAACAAGAGAAACTAGGCAGTAGTGACCATGTTAGGAAAAAGTATTAGTATGCACTAATGGGGCCAATTATTTTCAATGTGTTTTTATTTTTGTACTTGTCTTAATCCCTTTGTATGCGTTTTACACTTTTCTCTACTTTTCTTGAAAAGCCTAACCAGGGACGAGGGTTGCAAATTAGCCGGTGGCTAAAAGTCTTATGTACTCTGACATCGGCTACCTATGGGTAGCAATGTTTCATTGTACTGTCCCCGTCAAAAAAATACATAAATAAATAAATACATAAATAAATAAAAATGTGTAGTTTTGCTGTAATAACTAAGCATATAAGCAAGCTGTCCTCTGGTTTTAGAAGTGAAATGAACGATTATGGATGCCGTTGTGGCTTGTGCAGCCCTTTGAGACACTGGTGATTTAGGGCTGTATGAATCAACTTTGATTGATTGATTGATTAAAGAATAAAAGGAAGGGAAAAAAAGTAGAGAGGGAGAAGAGACAGGAGATATATACAGTAAGTGGCTTTACAGCAGAGGGGAATTTTTATTTTTTTTTTAGTTCTTATAATAATAATAATAATAGATTTTATTTGTAAAAAGCACTTTACATTGAGTAAACAACCTCACAGTGTTACAGTGTATTCAAAAAAATAAAAATAAAAAGATAATAAAAAATACATAAAAATAAAAACTAGAACAGCCAAATAGCTAAAACTAGTATGCATATATCTTTAAAAAAAAAAAAGAAAAAAAAAAGGCTTTTTTAAAAAGAAGGGTTTTTAAGCCTTTTTCAAAAGCATCCACAGTCTGTGGTGCCCTCAGGTGGTCAGGGAGAGCGTTCCACAGACTGGGAGCGGTGGATAATTTTTAGTGTTTTTCAAACTCCATTATTTAAAAAAAAAAAACATACAAAACAAGGGAGCATTGCTATTATGAGTTTTCCAAATCAGGTATTTGAAATGAAATAAATCTATAATTTTATTAATTTATAATAATTTAATTCTAAATAAATATGTAAAAAGCACACAGTCTACAGGTAAAATGTCCATCTAATATACTAAAAATAGGGTCTGTTTACAAGAAAATGTGATTAAGTACACACTCTAGAGTTCTTAAAATCAACCACACACACTATGTTTTTGTTTTTTTATGATACTTTTTTTTTTTTTTAAAGACTATTAAACTCAGATTTGATTGTTGAAAATGGTATGTATTGAACAATAAATGTATTATTGTGATTGGGGCCAAGCTGCACTCAGTCGAGGGGACTCGCTCATATTTGGGCTCCATTATTTTTGCAACAGGACTAACGTGCATGGTGCAACAACACAAAAATACACTTTTGGTGACATTAATAGTGGACATTTGGCATTGTGGGGCCTTGAAAGGAATTCTCTGCCCGTTAGATTGTGAAGGTGCAACTAATATTGTAACACGCGGCAATAAGGAGAGGGACAGGATGTGCAAGAGGTTGTGTGAGTGTTGTATGAGAGGCCACATTGTTTGTTTTTATACACTGGTAGTGTGCGTGTGCATGTGTGTGCGTGTGTGTGTGTGTGTGTGTGTGTGGGCCAGATAGTACATATTTGCTAATCTGGGTGGTGTAGTGGGGGCAAGGAGAAGACAAGATGGACACACAAAAAGCACACTATCAAGGTCCAACATGACCGTCCTTAAAAAAAAAAAAAAAAAAAAAAAAAAAAAAAGATATACCTTCTTCCTTCCATCATCCCCTCCCTCCATATACGGACCCCAAAAAGGTCATCCAGTCTGCGGGGTCATCAGTCTGGGATGAAGCCGACCTTTGAACCCAAGCCCTTGATGTATTCCAAGCACAAAAAAGGCGCAGGCACTCTCCCGTAATGGCCATGTGTGACCCCCCCCCCTCCCCTCACCCCCGGCGGTCATTTTTGATCAATTTATCACGGCCGATGTCAGCTTATTGAAGCCCTGACCGGACGGCGACCATCACCATCATCACCGCCGCCATCTTGGCTCGCAGCCCCGTTGTATAGAAGACAGCGTCATTGATCCAAC
>NC_084741.1:68130210-68217710 GCF_033978785.1 Entelurus aequoreus | reverse complement strand
AAATTGAGGGGGTGGGGTCGTCCTTTCAAGCCCCCCCCCCCTTCCTATTCCTTTCACCATCCCTCAACGTGGGTCTCACTCGCCCGAGCGGTTACCATGGCGACCCGGAGGCTGTGCTGCTGCCGAGGAGGTTTCCCCCTGGAAGAGAATGAAAGAGAAGGCGGGGGCCGCTCCTGTAGTAATTGTCCCTAAATGACTTTAAATACAAGTTTACCTTTCGCGGCCCAGGGGGCGTTCGTGACGTCACACGTACGTCCACAGCGCACTTTGTTTCCGGTTTGGGGAAGAGGAGGCCTCGCGGTCAATGCGTTGGCGAGGGAGGGGATGGTGGGCTCCGCGTCGCCCCCTGCAGGCGCCCGGCGGTCACACACTTTAACACAAGGCATTGGAGGTCTCGCCTGTCCCCGAGGAGTCATTTTACCTTCCAATAACAATGGTAAATGGTAGAGATGTCGTTAAAATGTAATATCGGAAATTATCGGTATCGGTTTTTTTATTATCGGTATCGTTTTTTTGTTGTTGTTTGTTATTTTAATTAAATCAACATAAAAAACACAAGATACACTTACAATTAGTGCACCAACCCAAAAAACCTCCCTCCCCCATTTACACTCATTCACACAAAAGGGTTGTTTCTTTCTGTTATTAATTTTCTGCTTCCTACATTATATATCAATATATATCAATACAGTCTGCAAGGGATACAGTCCGTAAGCACACATGATTGTGCGTGCTGCTGGTCCACTAATAGTACTAACCTTTAACAGTTAATTTGACTAATTTTCATTGATTACTAGTTTCTATGTAACTGTTTTTATATTGTTGTACTTTCTTTTTTATTCAAGAAAATGTTTTTAATTTATTTATCTTATTTTACTAATTTTTTTTAAAAGTACCTTATCTTCACCATACCTGGTTGTCCAAATTAGGCGTAATAATGTGTTAATTCCACAACTGCATATATCGGTTGATATCGGTTGATATCGGTATCGGTAATTAAAGAGTTGGACAATATCGGAATATCGGATATCGGCAAAAAGCCATTATCGGACATCCCTAGTAAATGGTAAATGGGTTCTACTTGTATAGCGCTTTTCTACAAACCCCGTTTCCATATGAGTTGGGAAATTGTGTTAGATGTAAATATAAACGGAATACAATGATTTGCAAAACATTTTCAACCCATATTCAGTTGAATATGCTACAAAGACAACATATTTGATGTTCAAACTGATAAACTTTTTTTTTTTTTTTGCAAATAATCATTAACTTTAGAATTTGATGCCAGCAACACGTGACAAAGAAGTTGGGAAAGGTGGCAATAAATACTGATAAAGTTGAGGAATGCTCATCAAACACTTATTTGGAACATCCCACAGGTGAACAGGCTAATTGGGAACAGGTGGGTGCCATGATTGGGTATAAAAGTAGATTCCATGAAATGCTCAGTCATTCACAAACAAGGATGGGGCGAGGGTCACCACTTTGTCAACAAATGCCTGAGCAAATTGTTGAACAGTTTAAGAAAAACCTTTCTCAACCAGCTATTGCAAGGAATTTAGGGATTTCACCATCTACGGTCCGTAATATCATCAAAGGGTTCAGAGAATCTGGAGAAATCACTGCACGTAAGCAGCTAAGCCCGTGACCTTCCATCCCTCAGGCTGTACTGCATCAACAAGCAACATCAGTGTGTAAAGGATATCACCACATGGGCTCAGGAACACTTCAGAAACCCTCTGTCAGTAACTACAGTTGGTCGCTACATCTGTAAGTGCAAATTAAAACTCTCATATGCAAGGCAAAAACCGTTTATCAACAACACCCAGAAATGCCGTCGGCTTCGCTGGGCCCGAGCTCATCTAAGATGGACTGATACAAAGTGGAAAAGTGTTCTGTGGTCTGACGAGTCCACATTTCAAATTGTTTTTGGAAACTGTGGACGTCGTGTCCTCCGGACCAAAGAGGAAAAGAACCATCCTGATTGTAATAGGCGCAAAGTTGAAAAGCCAGCATCTGTGATGGTATGGGGGTGTATTAGTGCCCAAGACATGGGTAACTTACACATCTGTGAAGGCGCCATTAATGCTGAAAGGTACATACAGGTTTTGGAGCAACATATGTTGCCATCCAAGCAACGTTACCATGGACGCCCCTGCTTATTTCAGCAAGACAATGCCAAGCCACGTGTTACATCAACGTGGCTTCATAGTAAAAGAGTGCGGGTACTAGACTGGCCTGCCTGTAGTCCAGACCTGTCTCCCGTTGAAAATGTGTGGCGCATTATGAAGCCTAAAATGCCACAACGGAGACCCCCGGACTGTTGAACAACTTAAGCTGTACATCAAGCAAGAATGGGAAAGAATTCCACCTGAGAAGCTTCAAAAATGTGTCTCCTCAGTTCCCAAACGTTTACTGAGTGTTGTTAAAAGGAAAGGCCATGTAACACAGTGGTGAACATGCCCTTTCCCAACTACTTTGGCACGTGTTGCAGCCATGAAATTCTAAGTTAATTATTATTTGCAAAAAATAAATCAAGTTTATCAGTTTGAACTTTGTGGTGCATTCAAGTCAATATGGGTTGAAAAGGATTTGCAAATCATTGTATTCCGTTTATATTTACATCTAACACAATTTCCCAACTCATATGGAAAAGGGGGTTTGTACCTTCAAGGAGCTTTGACACTATTTCCACATTCACCCATTCACACACGCATTCACACACTGATGGCGGGAGCTGCCATGCAAGGCCCTAACCACGACCCATCAGGAGCAAGGGCGAAGTGTCTTGCTCAAGGACACAACAGACGTGACGAGGTTGGTAGTAGGTGGGGGATTGAACCAGGAACCCTCAGGTTGCTGGCACGGCCACTCTCCCAACAGCGCCACGCCATCCCCAATATATAGTTTGAAATATTAAATAAAAAATGAAAAAAATAGTTAATTACTATGCATGTACTGTAGTGCCAGTATTTTTCAAACATTTTTTCTCTCAATTACTTCCTCCAGGTTACACTTTAAAAAAAGATATTTAATGTAGATTTATATATACACATATACATGTATTATATATAATATATAACATATATATACAGTATGTATTATATACAGTACAGGCCAAAAGTTTGGACCCACCTTCTTCTCATTCAATGGGTTTTCTTTATTTTCATGACTATTTACATAGTAGATTGTCACTGAAGGCATCACAACTATGAAGAAACATATGTGGAGTTATGTACTTTAAAAAAAAGGTGAAATAACCGAAAACATGTTTTTTATTTTCTAGTTTCTTCAAAATAGCCACCCTTTGTTCTTATTACTACTTTGCACACTCTTGGCATTCTCTCGATGAGCAGTGAGCTCATGCTAGCTAACGCTGCTATTGTGGACACACTGAGCCAACGGCTGCTAAAAGTAAATTGCAGATTATAATTCATGCATCTCTAACTTGGTAGTAGACAAATGTGGCCATGGACCGACAGGCTGGTCGACTTTCACATCCCCCGAGTTGGCAAAATAGACCCCACAAGACGCTTCTTGCAGGATCTTTTTTTCTAACCTTTTGTAAGGATTGCGATTGATTCTTCATCTAAACGGGATTATGTGAGCGTCCTATAAAAGTGGGTGACATTGTTATCACCAGGAAAGATGAGGTCACCTACCTAGGTTACATTCTAGAGGTTAACCTTTCCTGTGATAAAATGGCAACCAAGGTAATCAAAAAGGTTAACCAAGGAACAAGATTTCTCTACAGAATTTCCTCTCTGGTCAACAAAAGCACCATGAGGATTCTGGCGGGAACTCTCGTTCAACCCTTTTTCGATTACGCATGCACCTCCTGGTACCCTAGCACCTCCAAAACCCTCAAATCTAAACTCCAAACATCCCAAAACAAGCTAGTCAGGTTACTTCTAGACCTCCACCCCAGATCCCACCTCACTCCTACCCACTTCTCTAAAGTGGGCTGGCTCAAGGTGGAGGACAGAGTTAAACAACTTGCACTGAGCCTAGTCTATAAAATCCACTACACCTCCCTGATACCGAAGTACATGTCAAACTATATATATATATATATATATATATATATATATATATATATATATATATATATATATATATATATATATATATATATATATATATATATATATATATATATATATATATATATATATATTATTATTATTTTTTTTTTTTTAAAGTGTACCACCCGCATTTCACTTTTGCAATTTATATTTATAGTCATTACAAAATGTGTCAACATTTATTACAATATGTCCTAGAATTCTATTACAAAATGTGGCAGATTATTACTAAATATTCCAAAAATATTACATAATGAGGTGACAAGTTATTATGTTTTTACATAATACATTGTTGCAAGGTTCACTCCATTTGATAGCTCAAAAGGTTAGGGGCACATTTGGATTGAACTTCCAGGAATGGTCACTAATGGGATAACGATAAGGAACTAAGTGATTACATTTTGGGGCAGATCCGGATCACTGTCTAGATTCCGAACTTTTTTGCTATTGGTAAGTATATATATATATATATATATATATATATATATATATATATATATATATATATATATACTACCGTTCAAAAGTTTGGGGTCACATTGAAATGTCCTTATTTTTGAAGGAAAAGCACTGTACTTTTCAATGAAAATAACTTTCAACTAGTCTTAACTTTAAAGAAATACACTCTATACATTGCTAATGTGGTAAATGACTATTCTAGCTGCAAATGTCTGTTTTTTGGTGCAATATCTACATAGGTGTATAGAGGCCCATTTCCAGCAACTATCACTCCAGTGTTCTAATGGTACAATGTGTTTGCTCATTGGCTCAGAAGGCTAATTAATGATTAGAAAACCCTTGTGCAATCATGTTCACACATCTGAAAACAGTTTAGCTCGTTACAGAAGCTACAAAACTGACCTTCCTTTGAGCAGATTGAGTTTCTGGAGCATCACATTTGTGGGGTCAATTAAACGCTCAAAATGGCCAGAAAAAGAGAACTTTCATCTGAAACTCGACAGTCTATTCTTGTTCTTAGAAATGAAGGCTATTCCACAAAATTGTTTGGGTGACCCCAAACTTTTGAACGGTAGTGTATATTTATTATAATTTTTTATTTTTTAAATTTATCTACAATCCAAAACAAGCAATAAGATTTAGTGTTTGCTTTTAACTAGAAACATTTGGGCTTGCCAGCAGAAACAATTGTATTTTTCTTTAAAATCAGCAACAACTTGCATTCCCATCGTTACAATTTGGGCATTTTTTTCTGCAAATATATAAAACAGATCAGGTACAGTTAAGTAGCTGGCAAAAATGTTTGAGACACGAATATGATATAATACATATAATATATAATAATATATATATATAATAGCATGAGCAAGTGTGTCCAAACTTTTGACAGGTACTTCCTGCTCTTCTTAACTCTTTTAGCAAGTTACATCAATCAATCAATCAATCAATGTTTATTTATATAGCCCTAAATCACAAGTGTCTCAAAGGGCTGTACAAGCCACAACGACATCCTCGGTACAGAGCCCACATGCCAAATGAAAGTCATTTATTTAAACATTTTCCTTTTTTGCACCATCCAGACAGCCCTTACAGCAATAAACTCTAACATAGAGCACAAAGCGATCAGACACTGGTTAAAGTGATCGGAATTGCGGAAAAGAAAAACATTTCTCATGCAGATTCTACAAAAGTCAGCGCATAAGTCCCAGGAAGGATAAAGGTCCATGGAGCAAAATAATCAGCTTGGTAAAAATCGTATAATTTTCCAGGAAAAAGTGCACTTTTTAACAAAAAAGTCAAGTCCCTCTGTGTCACGACCAATCAAAGCAGATTGATGATTAAAAATGTCAAAATTGTAAAATATACAAAATGACGGCGGTGTGGAAGATAAGCGTGCACACTGGAGGCAATCAGCAGGTTAAAGTACCACTGATTGTAACACACACACACTAGGTGTGGCGGAATTATTCTCTGCATATGACCCATCACCCTTGATCACCCCCTGGGAGGTGAGGGGAGCAGTGAGCAGCAGCGGGAATCATTTTTGGTGATTTAACCCCCAATTCCAACCCTTTATGCTGAGTGCCAAGCAGGGAAGTAATAGGTCCCATTTTTTTTATAGATTTAATAATAATAATAATATATTTTATTTGTAGAAAGCACTTTACATTGAGCAAACAACCTCAAAGTGCTACAGTTTAAAAAAATAATAAAAAGATAATAAAAATAACAACTAGAACAGCCTAATAGCTAGAACAAGTATGCAATATATGTAAAAAAGGCTTTTAAAAAAAAAAAAAAAAAAAGCATCCACAGTCTGTGGTTCCCTCAGGTGGTCAGGGAGAGCGTTCCACAGACTGGGAGCGGCGGAGCAGAAAGCCCGGTCTCCCATTGTTCGTAGCTTTGTCCTCAGAGGTTGGAGGAGGTTAGCCTGTCAGGAGCGGAGGTGTCGTGTGGAGGATTTGGGGGTGAGTAGTTCTTTGAGGTAGAGGGGGGGCATTTCCATGGAGGCACTGGTGGGTTAGTAGGGAGACTTTGTATTCAACCCTGAGTGGAACAGGAAGCCAGTGAAGGGATTTGAGAATTGGTGTATAGTTTAATTGGTGGTATAGTCTTTGGTATGACTCAGCCGGGGTTTGAACTCACGACCTACCGATCTCAGGGCGGGCACTCTAACCACAAGGGGTTGGGGCGTGGCTAAGGGCATGGTTAAGAGGAGAGTATATTTACAGGTAGAATTCACCAAATCAAGTATTTCATATATATATATATATATATATATATATATATATATATGACATACTTGACTTTCAGTGAATTCTAGCTATATATTTTTTATTTTTTTATTTTATTATACATAACTTTAACTTATATAAATAAAAGACATACTTGAATGTCAGTGTTCTGCAGGCTATCCAGTAGGTGGCAGTATTGTCCTGTTTAAGAGTGTCACAACATTGCTGTTTATGGCAGACGAACTGCTTTACAGTAGACTAAACGTGACTGCTGTTGTTGTGTGTTGTTACCGCGCTGGGAGGACGTTAATGAAACTGCCTAACAATAAACCCACATAAGAAACCAAGAACTCTCTCTCCTTGTTGTGCACTCTACTCTCTAAAAGCCGTAGATGTTATGACGTCATTGGGCAGGCAAGCTGCTGGGAAAGCGGACGTGAGAACGGCTGTCCCCACTCAGGTCCACATTGAGCTGGAGGGGGCGTGGCCTCCAGCTCCGGCTGAATACCGGGAGTTTGTCGGGAGAAAATCTCTGCCGGGAGAGGCGCTGAATACCGGGATTCTCCCGCTAAAAACGGGAGGGTTGGCAAGTATGTTTTTGGTCCTAAATGATCTCAGTAAGATATTACGGCTTGTAGCTGAGATTTGATGACCTATATTGAGTAAAACATGCTTGAAACTAGAATATCAACTGTTGCAAAGCTGTGTCATCAACACTCACAAGTATAAAACTGCTTTTTTAAAGTAATTTCTTATTTCAAGCATGAAAAAAAAAAATCATGATTTTGACACAATTGTGTCTCATAATTAAAACAGATGACAGCTAAATGGACTTTGCTGTTTTATATTTAATGAAACAATAGAAAACACGTGCTCATATAGTAGTACAGTTGGCACAGTACAATAAACTGACAGTTAATATTTAAACATTTAACATGTGACATTTCTAACAATTTTGAACAGAAATCATTCATGCACATTCAGGTAAATTCCTCAAAACGACAATTTTAAAAAATTTGGCCGGGGCTGTATATATGCGCACTAATTGACTGAAAGAGCACGCACTTGGCGCGATGATGTCATGTTGTCGATGGAAAAATGCATTTTCACACCATACGATTTGCCAGAGCGGCTAGGAGACCCCGAGAGTAACAAGCGGTTGCCTTGTTGCCTTTCCATTAAGAACAATAAATTAGTTTTTAGTATAAGTTTGCTGGTTTCAAGAAATGTAATGCCGAGTGCATATCATTATGTTAAGATAATGGCACTAGCATTTACTTCATTTAAGAATATTTTTCAACATATTGAGCAAAAAGTTATCTCTCTCTCTTTTTTTTCTACCAAGAAAAGTGCACTTGTTATTAGCGAGAATATACTTATTTTAAAGGCCTACTGAAAGCCACTACTACCGACCACGCAGTCTGATAGTTTATACATCAATGATGAAATCTTAACATTGCAACACATGCCAATACGGCCGGGTAAACTTATAAAGTGCAATTTTAAATTTCCCGCTAAACTTCCGGTTGAAAATTCCTTTGGATGATGACGTATGCGCGTGACGTAGCCAGTGAAACAGAGGTATGGCTTCCCCATTGAAGCAAATACGAAATAGCTCTGTTTTCATCTCATTATTCCACAGTATTCTGGACATCTGTGTTGGTGAATCTGTTGCAATTTGTTCATTGCATTATGGAGAAAGAAGCTGAGCAAGCAAAGAAGAAAGTTGTCGGTGCGAAGCGGATATTTTGCGAGGGAAGTCAGCGACACAACACAGCCGGTGTTTCATTGTTTACATTCCCGAAAGATGCAGTCAAGATCGAAGAACTCGGACAACAGGGACTCTTACCAGGAGGACTTTAACTTCGATACACAGACGCCTGTAGAGAACTGGGACAACACAGACTCTTACCAGGATCACTTTGATTTGGATACACAGACGCAGACGCGGTACCGTGAGTACGCAGCTGCGCTTCCAAATATTTGATCGCTTGCTATAACTAGTCGAGCTAGTAGCTAGGAGCTAGCATAACAAACACCTAGGTGTTTGTTATGCGGGATTAATTTGTGGCATATTAAATATAAGCCTGGTTGTGTTGTGGCTAATAGAGTATATATATGTCTTGTGTTTATTTACTGTTGTAGTCATTCCCAGCTGAATATCAGGTCCCACCCGCGCGCTTCCAAACATTTGATCGCTTGCCCGTACGTGCGTGTCACGTATGTAGCTTTGGTTAAATATATAAGCTTTATGAACCTTGGGTTAGGTGAACGGTCCTTTGGGCTGAGTGAGTGTGTGTGTTGTGCAGGTGTTTGAATTGTATTGGCGGGTTTTATGGACGGGATCCCGTCCATATAACCCGCTCGAGCTATAACTAGCTTGAGCTAGTAGCTAGGAGCTAGCATAACAAACACATAGGTGTTTTTATGCGGGATTAATTTGTGGCATATTAAATATAAGCCTGGTTGTGTTGTGGCTAATAGAGTATATATATGTCTTGTGTTTATTTACTGTTGTAGTCATTCCCAGCTGAGTATCAGGTCCCACCCGGCTCTCACAGCATCTTCCCTATCTGAATAGCTTCCACTCCCCACTAGTCCTTCACTTGCACTTTCCTCATCCACAAATCTTTCATCCTCGCTTAAATTAATGGGGAAATCGTCGCTTTCTCGGTCCGAATCTCTCTCACTTCAGGCGGCCATCATTGTAAACAATAGGGAACTTTGCGGAAATGTTCACCCGACTACGTCACGCTACTTCCGGTAGGGGCAAGCCTTTTTTTTAATCAGATACCAAAAGTTGCGATCTTTATCGTCGTTGTTCTATACTAAATCCTTTCAGCAAAAATATGGCAATATCGCGAAATGATCAAGTATGACACATAGAATAGATCTGCTATCCCCGTTTAAATTTTAAAAAATCATTTCAGTAGGCCTTTAAAAGGTATTTTTGGGTTCATTGAAGTTAGCTAATTTTACTTGTTTTGGAAAGTCTTGACAAGCCACATTTTCTTGTTCTATTGGCAGATAATTTTGCTTAGTTCAAATAAAATAACCCAAATGTTTGTGTTATTTTTTCTTGTTTTTGAACACTGACTTTTTGCAGTGTACTTTCTTTGTTTTTGCACAACCTACAAATCAATATATTTTCCAGAAGGAAGAAAAAGCTCATACATTGTCTCTGTTCGAGGACAACAATCACACCGTTCCAAGACAACAACATCCCATAATTCAATAGACACTTGTGGAGTACCGTGAGAAGTGTGCACCATATAGTCTGCAGGTTATACATGCAATGATGTGGCAGCTTCTATAGTGTCTATCAGCTTTAGATGACACGTTTCAATAGCTGCAATGATTTAGGCCTGAGATGGCCGGCGTCTTCATGCAATCAAGGAGGTGAGAGGAACACCTGCGGACAGCGGAATAAGGAGGACGACCGGCAGTGTGGCTCACAACAACAACATTACATTAGCTGTTGGACCACAGTGTAATTTGCACCATATGGCTGACAAAAACACCTCTTATGCGTCTATGGAGTGTTGCAGCACAATAAAGTGGCTCTATGTAATTGGACTGTTTCCCATAATGCACTCAAGTTTATTCCCTACACAATGTGATTCATTACCAAGGTTTGACAATGCTAGCTGGTCATAGCGAAAAAGGATCTTTTGAGTCCCTCCCTCCTCTCCGAGCAGAAACCTTGACCTGGATGTGGCTGATGGGCAAGGCGCCGCGCTCGCCGATTGGCTAAACTGTGCTGCAGCTGCGTGGGGAAGGAGGGGGGAGTGAGGGACGCTGGGGGGGGTTAATGGTGGGTTCTGGGGGTCAAGTCAGGAAAATGGTGGTCTTCCTCTTCAACCATGGCCCGTCTGAGTTTGATAGCCCTACACTGCAGGTGTGTTCATCCAGACTAAGAACACTTTTTACCCCGTAGAAAATCTTTGAAATGGAATGTTGGGTCAAGCTGTCGCCATTTTATAGGCTTTATAATAACTGATAATGTTTTAAGTAACATCAACTACCATTGGAGTATAAAGATAAGTTAAACAGACACTGTATATTTAAACAAGGGTTGTACGGTATAGTATATTCGTATAGTAACGCGATACTAATGAATCATATTCAGTACTATACCGCCTCTGAAAAGTACCCTAGAAAGATTACTGCTGTGCACACTCTTGGCATTCTCTCAATTAGCTTCAAGCTCACCTGTGAAGTGAAAACCATTTCAGGTGACTACCTCTTGAAGCTCATCGAGAGAATGCCAAGAGTGTGCAAAGCAGTAATCAGAGCAAAGGGTGGCTATTTTGAAGAAACTAGAATATAAAACATGTTGTCAGTTATTTCACCTTTTTTTTGTTAAGTACATAACTCCACATGTGTTCATTCATAGTTTTGAGGCCTTCAGTGACAATCTACAATGTAAATAGTAGAGATGTGTGTGTGGGGGGTGGGGGGGGGGCTGTTTGGTGGTAGCGGGGGTGTATTTTGTAGCGTCCCGGAAGAGTTAGTGCTGCAAAGGGTTCTGGGTATTTGTTCTGTTGTGTTTATGTTGTGTTACGGTGCGGATGTTCTCCCGAAATGTGTTTGTCATTCTTGTTTGGCGTGGGTTCACTGTGTGGCGTATATTTCTAACAGTGTTAAAGTTGCTTATACGGACACCCTCAGTGTAACCCAGGGGTCACCAACCTTTTTGAAACCAAGAGCTACTTCTTGGGTACTGATTAATGCGAAGGGCTACCAGTTTGATACACACTTAAATAAATTGCCAGAAATAGTCAATTTGCTCATTTTATCTTTGACGTTATTAATAATTAATGATATTTACACTTAATTGAACGGTTTAAAAGAGTAGAAAACACGAAAAAAATGACAATTAAATTTTGAAACAGTTTATTTTCAATTTCGACTCTTTAAAATTCAAAATTCAACTGAAAAAAAGAAGAGAAAAACTTTAAAAAAGAATTTATGGAACATCATTAGTAATTTTTCCTGATTAAGATTAATTTTAGAATTTTGATGACATGTTTTAAATAGGTTAAAATCCAATCTACACTTTGTTAGAATATATAACAAATTGGACCAAGCTATATTTCTAACAAAGACAAATCATTATTTCTTCTAGAATTTCCAGAACAAAAATTTTAAAAGAAATTCAAAAGACTTTGAAATAAGATTTAAATTTGATTCTACAGATTTTCTAGATTTGACACAATAATTTTTTTGAATTTTAATCATAATAAGTTTGAAGAAATATTTCACAAATATTCTTCGTCGAAAAAACAGAAGCTAAAATGAAGAATTAAATTAAAATGTATTTATTATTCTTTACAAAAAAAAAAAAAAAATACTTGAACATTGATTTAAATTGTCAGGAAAGAAGAGGAAGGAATTTAAAAGGTAAAAAGGTATATGTGTTTAAAAATCCTAAAATCATTTTTAAGGTTCTATTTTTTCTCTAAAATTGTCTTTCTGAAAGTTATAAGAAGCAAAGTAAAAAAAAAAAGAATTTAAACAAGTGAAGACCAAGTCTTTAAAATATTTTCTTGGATTTTCAAATTCTATTTGAGTTTTGTCTCTCTTAGAATTAAAAATGTCGGGCAAAGCGAGACCAGCTTGCTAGTAAATAGATAAAATTAAAAAAATAGAGGCAGCTCACTGGTAAGTGCTGCTATTTGAGCTATTTTTAGAACAGGCCGGCGGGCTACTCACCTGGTCCTTACGGGCTACCTGGTGCCCGCGGGCACCGCATTGGTGACCCCTGGTGTAACCGGTATCGCTGTTGATCAAGTATGCGTTGCATTCACGTGTGTATGCGTACAGAAGCCCCACATATCTTGTGACTGGGCCGGCACGTTGTTAGAATGGATGAAAAGCGGACATGACGACAGCTCATAGAGGACGTTAAAGGCAGTGCCTTTAAGGCACGCCCCCAAGACTGTGGTCCGGGCGGACTACGAGATATAATGACTGATGAACACCTTTGTTGGATAATGAAGGTTGCCTCAGCTCAAAGCCTGAGCCCTGACATTAATGAACTAGCATCCAAGAAAAGATGGCAGGTATCTGGCTTGGGCACATCAGATTAGATCAGTGTGTTGCAAACTGAGCAGTTGAAAGTCCTGAATGGTTGGTTTAATCATTATTTTATTTTCAAATTTATTAGCCTGTGGAAAAAGTTAATGTTGATATTTACCTCAGAAGACTGCAAATAGAAAAGAGGCATTCAATTTTTAATTAAATTGTATTTGATATGCCATTGATATTTTTTAATTATTATTATTATTATTTGAAACTCGATTTGTATGTCACTATAAAGTTATATAAGCCTTGCTTGTTCAATATTCAATGCAAAACTTGTTTGGGTCCCTATTAAAAGGTTCATTTGTTCAACCTTGGCCCGCGGCTTTGTTCAGTTTTAAATTTTGGCCCACTCTGTATTTGAGTTTGACACCGCTGTTGTAAGTAATGTTGCGTGCCAACAGAGTAGTATGCAACCTTTTTGCCGACCTTAACGTGCACATTCCGTCGTAGCCCTCGCCACAACAAATATCATACATTTTATTTGTGGCCGCCTTTCGAAACACCCAAGGTCACCTTACAGGCCTGAAACATAATCACAATTAAAATTCACTATAAAACAAAGCACTAATAATACAGATAAAAACAGAGGAATAAGCAACACGACACTTCTCATTATACAACAATAACTGAAGAAGGCCTGTATTTATCTATTTTCTATTATTGACTTTATGCTTTTATTTCTATCCCTGAACTATTAACATTGCTGTTTTATTCCAATTGCATGTCACAAAATTCTATCATAAAAAGGCAGTGTTTTTCCCAACAAAGAGTGTATGTTTTCCATTTTTTCAGTTTCAAAAGTGCACATTTGGCACTTGTATCGGATGGAATAAAACTATTAACCCTTTGAAAAATAAGAGCGTTTATACAAAAGAAAAAGCACTCAAACAAATAAAATACAGTACAATACAACTAAGTAAAACTAAAATCAAAACTAATCACAAAGTAAAAATAGACAGCATTTTAAGGAAGTGGAGCGAAGGAGTCGTCATCACACTTTTAAACATTCTTAATCATACAAGCGTAAGGAATAGGCAAAAACATGGACAGTATGATGAAACTAAAATGAAATACAATTCCAATGTGCATTTTAAACATTCTTACAGTCATTATCAAACGAGGGTAAACATTTGCAAATAATAAAAACTAAGAGAAACTAAAATAAAATAAAACTACTCACCTTTAAAGACTGAGAGCTCTCAGGAAGTGGCGCGAAGGAGTCGTCCATTGCACATTTTCAACATTCTCAACTGTCATTGAAGTGTGAAAATGAGCAAACATGTGAAAAAAATAAAGTAAAACCCAACTAAAAACTACTCACCCTTTGAAAATTGACAGTGTTTAAGGAAGTGCTTAACTCATACAAGTGTAAAAAGAAGTTAACCAATGTGCATTCAAACTTAAAACAACTACAATGATGTAATCATCATTAACAATGCTTACCCGCAGAGGGACAATTAGTTTAGTCTCTTCATATCACTGACTTTTACAGCCACGTTAGCCATGTTGTTCTGAGCAGCCAGGACAGACATGGACGTGTTTTTTGTTGTTGTTGTTTGTTTTTTTTATACACGTAGTGGCGAGGTCGTCCTGGAGATAGAGACGTTATTCAACATGACAGCATCGCTGCGTCGGGCCTGGATAGTAATGCAGTGGACTTCCCAGACACAGCGGCCAGTCTTCAGAACGGTATCCATCGCCCTTTTTGAGGGCCCCCAATCGGGGAGAGCAGGGCTTTGAAAAGTCGACATTAGCCCAAGGCAGGCTTGGGGCACTTTGGCTGGCCATCAAATATCAGGAAAAAGGCAAAAAGGGGGAAAAAATACTGTGAACTGGGTAGAAACGGTTTTTTTTCCCCTTAGGTTTGGTTTCTTTTTCTGTTGTCTATAATCCAAAATCTATCAAAAAAAACCTGAAATTAATTAGTGAAGGTAGTGATTTAGCATTAAAAAAAGTTGACTGGAAATGCACAAGTTCAAGAGTTTAGTATGAACTTTCACAAAAAGGCAAAAGCACAATAATCAGCAGAAATCTAGAAAAAAGTATTGCCAGCGCTTCACTTTTTCAACATTTTGTTATGTTAGAGCCTTATTCCAAAATGGATTTATTTAAATTTTCTCCTCAAAATTCTACACACAATACCCCATAATGACGTGAAAAAGTTTTTTTTTTAGAATTTTTTGCAAATGCATTAAAAATAAAAAAAAACTAAGAAATCACATAAGTACTGACAGTATTTTCTATGCTCAAAAGTGAAATGATGTGAATTGTATTTATATAGCGCTTTTCTCTAGTGACTCACATAGTGAAACCCAATATCTAAGTTACACTTAAACCAATGTGGGTGGCACTGGGAGCAGGTGGGTAAAGTGCCTTGCCCAAGTGACTAGGATGGCAGAAGCTGGGATCGAACCTGGAGCCCTCAAGTTGCTGGCACGGCCACTCTACCAACAGAGCTGTACCGCCCGTTTAGCAAAAGTGAGTTAAGGTGCATCCTGTTTCTACTAATCATCTTTGTGATGGTCCTACAGCTTAATTGGAGTCCACCTGTGGTAAATTCAGTTGGTTGGACATGCTTTGACAGGATTGTCTCAAAGCACAAATCTGAGGCCTCCAAAAAGGGCGATACAGCATTCATCTGTGGAGAGAGGGGAACCTTCCAGAAGGACAATCATCTCACCAATCAGGCCTGTTTGGTATACTGGCCAGACAGAAGCCATTCCCTCGTAAAAGACTCTCAGACTATGAGAAACAAAATTCTCTGGTCTGATGAGAGAAAGTTTAAACTCTTTGGCGTGAATGCCAGGCGTCATTTTTGGAGGAAACCAGGCACCGCTCATCACCAGGCCAATACTATCCCTTCAGGGAAGCATGGTGGTGGCAGCACCATGCTGTGGGGATGTTTTTCTAACAGGATAGAGGGAAAGATGAATGCAGCAATGTACAGAGACATCCTGGATGAAAACACATCACATCCAATCCGATGGAGCTTGAGAGGTGCTGCAAAGAGGAATGGGCGAAACTGCCCAACGATAGGTGTGGCAAGCATGATGCATCGTATTAAAAAATACTTGCATCAACAAAGTATTGAACAAAGACTGAATACTTATGTACATGTGATTTGTTAGTTTTTTGATTTTAGAAAATGTGCAAAAGTTTCAAAAAAAATATAATCACATTTTCATTATGGGGTATTGTGTGTAGAATTTTGAGGACACGAATGAATGTATTTAACTTTGGAATACAGTTGTAACATAAAATGTGGAAAAAGCGAATACTTTCCGGACGCACTGTATTTTCATGGTGAGGGGGGGGGGGGGGCTGCCCTGTGGGGCACCATTTGAACATGCAAAATTGTGTTTAAAGGCTAAATATATTATTAGTTCTTATGTTCAAAAAGTAAAAAGTCGGTGTGAGAACAAAACACCACAAAAGGGGAGGGGGAGAGGCCCCAACCATGTTATGTTCTCTGAGGGGAGGTGTGCTACACTTTCAATCAATCAATCAATCAATGTTTATTCATATAGCCCTAAATCACAAGTGTCTCAAAGGGTTTTGACACCTACTGTACTCGCCCCAACTTTTATTTCATAAATTACGGGATAAGGATTATGAAGGGGCAAGGAGCGGTCATGTCATGTGTGGATGTTTGGTATTAATGTGACACGACTTATGGTAGGTTTTCAGATTCAGAAAAAAATACTTTGGTACCAGCGGGGAAATTAAGGCGTTAGTAGCAGGGGAAAAAAATAAAAAATGAGGACAATAAAACAATCAGATAATATGCTAATGTAGAAAAAAATAATACAAACAGGTAAAGTTTCAAAATATACTATAAAAGTTTCCTATTGAATATTTCAATTTTTAATTCCCCCCAAAAACGGATTAACCCGTTTTAAAGACAATATAACATACATCCGTAAACGTGGATGCATATGCAAAAGTGGAATATATTTATCTGTACAGTAAATCTATTTATATCTGCACCTTTTTTTGTAAATGCAAACACTCTGCACCTTATTGCTCTTTTATGCTGCACTACGACGAGCTAATGCAACAAAATGTTGTTCTTATCTGTACTGTAAAGTTCAAATTTGAATGACAATAAAGGAAGTCTAAGTCTAATTCTGACTAATACACTCAACTAGACAGGGAAGTGTGTTTGTCAACAAAGGAAGGTCCAGTTATATAAAGTATACTGACAAAAGGGGAGCATGTAAAGATAAAATAAGCAGTGGTCGAAGAACGGACACTTGCGGTACATCATATGATATTTGAACGCACTGCTGCCAGTCACAAATGAGACTTTATAACTTTAAAAACTCAATATTGATGAACAATATTAACACACAGACCAAACTATGTCACCATTGGTGTAGATGTTAGTATTTGACAACTATTTCTGCATGGTAGAGATCAGGCTTTTCTATTTAGTAATACAGATTATGAAGGAAGGAAGTGTTTGTGTGTGTGTAGATGTTTGGTATTATTATGTCAAAAGCACATTTAGAGGTTTGTATTCCTACTTATACTTTTCTTTCAGGAATATTTTTGAAGTGGTCTGGTAAATATTGTTTTTTATGGACTACACTACTGGAGGACCACATACTGTGATTTGGATTGCAAAAACGGCCGCAGCCATATTAGAGTAAAGGTCATTATTTTATTGATAAACATGAAATAAATGTAAATGGATTATACTTGTATAGCGCTTTTCTACCTTCAAGGTACTCAAAGCGCTTTGACACTATTTCCACATTCACACACTGATGGCGGGAGCTGCCATGCAAGGTGCTAACCACGACCCATCAGGAGCAAGGGTGAAGTGTCTTGCTCAAGGACACAACGGACGTGACTAGGTTGGTAGAAGCTGGGGATTGAACCAGGAACCCTCGGGTTGCTGGCACGGCCACTCTCCCAACCCTGCTACGCCGTCCCCAGTAAAAAGTATAAACAGTAGTCGAAGTACAGACACTTGGGGTATGCCAAATATGCTTTTTGGATGCGTTGCTGCCATTCACAAGTAAATAACTTTAAACTGAAATTGTATTGCATGTGGAAGAGATTACAGCAATGTCAGATGGGTTTTGATCATAAACGATAACTGACTTCGAGGACAGACAAAACAAATTCACAATCTTCGCTGAAATATGACTGTTTGTTTGAAGACTATTACTGATGTACAAGGCTTGTCCATTCATTTGTGTTATGGGACATGTAGTTAAATGTGTAACAGTGTGTTGTTTATTAAACAAATGTTTTTTGGGGGTCTGCGAGACAGACATATTAGGTTTGTTGAAAGTTTTCATTTATGTGAATCAACTCTTAAAAACACCCCCAAACATGATTGGTCTAACACACCTTTAATAGTAATAATATTAATATCACCGTTGATACATGTTTCCCAATATAGTTGACCACAACAAAAAACAATTATTCAAACAAAAAACTTCTTTAACAGACATTTTATCTCAAAATAACGACCTATGTTTACACCACCACCACCTCTGTAGCTCAGACCACGCAGCTTTAGTGGTTTCTGTTGGAGTCCTTATTGATCGTCTTCTCCCAGTGAAGTCCGGGCATTAGTTCCAGCAGGGTGACTAGACAAGTCGGGCAGGGATGAGCGCAGCCAGGATGTATGCACTTTGGATTTTGATCTCCTGGACAGCACTGGTATTGAGCGACACACTGTCTTGTCTGCGCTTTTACCTGCTGGGCCACCAGGCCTTTGCATTATCTGGGCTGTAGTAGATGAAGGCGCGATGGCGCCTTCATGGCCTACTGATCGCAGCAATCGCATGCTGGGTTATCTTCCTAAACGGGTTATCTTTAAGCGTAGAGCGCACACCGGGTTTAACCAAAGTTAAGGCGCTATGTTCCGTTCTATCACAGACGTCAAATGCAACGAGAAAAAGATAACCAAATAAATCCTGAGTAACTTGATGGCAAACAAGATTTGTAATTCATCAAGGAGCACCTTTGAATCCCCTCCTGAATTCATATTTAATATATTGAAAGGGGCTTACCACGGAGTCTCCTTGTTGGTCCTGCTCTCACAGTCACTGTCTTTATGTCTTTTGGCATTTCCTAGCACCTGGGTGAGAACTTAAAAGAATATAGTTAGTTTGCAGGGAGTGTCCAAGACTGGAACAAACAAGTGGTAGTTTCTGCCATCTTGTGGTGGCTAACGGCATTGCATCACCTCCCTCCAGCTTCCATTAGTGTTCCATTTATATCAACTAAGTCAGCTCATATCCCACCGTCTCACGGTGTTTGTTTTTGTGCCCTCCGGTACTGGAAGAGCGCATCTTCCTGGCCCTCAGCACCCGCCAGCCTTTCTCGTAGTCGTCCTGGTCCACGCTGATGAGCAGGCGGAGGCCTTCGGAGCCCGCCGCCACCCTCAACGAGTCTGTGATGAAGACGCCCTTGAGGGCCTCCAGCAGGGCGCCGCTCAGATAGTCGGTCCAGAAGGCCTCCAGGTTGTCCAGCTCGGTGAACTTGATGTCGCACACGATGGATCCCAGGTCTCTGGCGCGCAGCAGCGAGTTGGCCTGGCTGAACAACTCAAACTGCCGCTCCAGGGGCTGCCGCTTGTCCGACGAGACGCCGTCTCGGAGCGCCGACTCGTGCTCCAGGTATTCGGCTCGGACCCTTAAGCGGACATCTGATAGTTTGGTGATAGTGGGGTGCGGAGAAGGGAAAAATCCAATAGTCAAGGATAGCATAGGGAAAGGAATAAAGGACAAGTGGGGTGGCAAGGGTGGAAAAAGGGGTGATGAAATCAAAAGGGGAGAGAAACAGGGACAACAGTCAGAAACATATTTCTAATAAGGCATTTTTACACGGCACAGTATCTGTTTGGTTTGTCTCTGTTTGGCCTCACTTTAACACCAAAAAACTACGAATATAACATTCTATTAGTCTGAGATACAGCAACAAACCCGAATGGAGGAAAACGACTGTCTACCATGTATATATATATTTTTCCCTCAGTTTTATCCAAGAACAGAATGTGGGCAGTGAAAAGATGGGTCACTGCAGCAAAGTGGCATAGGAAAGTTAACATTACTAAACGACAAGCGTGTTTGCTCTTCATTTCTTGGCCACATACTTGACGGTATAACCTCCTGTATTTACTTCTTTTTCTCTGGGTTTTATCCAAAAGGAGACTAAAGGTGCTGCAGCAAAGTGGAAACCAAGGAATAACCTCAGAGATAGCTACTGTTAGCATGCATTGATTTTTGTCTTAGACGCCGCTCAAACTTTACCATGATTAACCTCATCTAATTACTTTGTTTTTTTTTAAATGTGGGCAGTAAGGAATTAGGGCGCTGCAACAAAGTGGAGACTCAGGCACATTAATGGGGAAAGCTAACATTACTCTGTTTATTTTATTTTTTCATTTCTAGCCACATATTTTAAAACTTTACAAGGACAAACCTTTTCTCGGAATTCTATCCAAGAGGAGACAGAGGCCATGAGAAAACCAGGACCTGCAGCAAAGTGGAGATTGAGGCACAGCAACGGGGAAAGGTAATGTTACTAAGGGCCTGATTTACTAAAGGTTTACGTGCAAACTTGATAGCACACGCAAAGCTGATTTACTAAATGTGTGCAAAGTTCATTGTGTCTGTTAAGCAAGTAAAATTAGACGTGCAATCCATTTTATGTCTTGGTCTTCATTAATGTGCAGAAAATATGCCGACTAGCAAAACGGCCACAATATGCGGAGAAGATACAATTATATTATACAGCACCCGCAATGTGATTTATCAACACTATCACCGTTTTGCAAGCACTCCAGTGTTTTATTTAGCACCTCTGAAAAGTATGTGCAAGCTGACACAGAGAGAGACACAGCTGCAGAGAATGTGTCTGTCAGAAGTAAAAAAACAAACATATCGTCTATGCAGCAACATCGTTTTATAATTTTATAGCTGTGTGCTGGGTGAGTTTAAGGGCTAATTTTTAAAAATTCAGTTGATGCATTTTGTTATCAGGTGGCGTTCTTTTTTTCCATTTAGAATACATATCAACATATATCCTATGTAAAAAAAATAAAAAAAATAAATGTGCATTTTTTTGCATGTTGAGCACAGGAAGTGAAGTCTCTAACCCATGAGCACATTTGTAGTGCACAAAAAAACTGTTTCTAAAATGCCTATAAGAAGTGGTACATGCCCGCTGCTTGTTTGATAGCAAAATGCCACATTCGTGATAACATGAATGTGCAGGAAATGATCGAGTGTTTCCACGGCGATATCTGCGCAGAACACGCAAAAACCTCATTTAAATAAGGCGGTCTGCACCACTTACAAATAGCACGTGCAATGTTAGTAGCTCACATGCAACATAACTAATAATAGTCCATGCTATTTTATAGATTGCACACGCTGTTTAGCACTTGGTATTTGGATTTTTAGTAAATCAGGCCCTAAGTGTGTTTACTTTTGTAATTTCTAGCCAGATATTGTCAAACTTTATGACAGCAAACCTGCTATATTTAGTTTTTTTTTCCTCTGGATTCTAAACAGTAAAAGACTGAGGGGCATTTGAAAACAAGGCGCTGCAGCAAATAAAAGCGTCTGCGCTAGCTGCTGTTAGCATGCATTTTTTGGGGGGGCATTTCTAGACACGTATCCTAAAACTTTACCATGATTAACCGCCTGTGTTTACTTATTTTTTCAAAATGTTATACAAGGAGACTGAGGGCAGCGAGAAAACTAGGCTCTGCAGGCAAGTGGAGTTAATGGAATAGCACCAGACCTAGCCAACATAAGCATGCACAATTTTTTATTACAATTATTAATCTCACGCTAACCCATGGTGTTTATTACGATAAAAATAGTACCTGGTTTTGCCTACTATAAATCGTGAATAGCAAGGAGAGCCAAGTAGGTAGAGTGCAGTGAAAAAGTGGCATGATAAATGTGTAAACATAATTCATAAAAATGGGGTTTTAGAGCACAGTTCAACATTGAAGACTAACTGGACAGGAGAGCACACATTTGCCATTTTGGGCTTTTTTTGTTGTTTAAAGCAGCACCAAAGTTGCAGAAAACAACAACAACAAAAAGTGCTGTCGGTAATGCAGAGCAAAGTGGCCATTTTAGTGCTAGGGAATGAGAAACACTGTTGACTTCCACACGTGGCTGCACAAATGGCAAAAGGTGAATTAATGTGGAGTGGAAGCTTAGCAGTGTGAGTCAGACCCGGTTGTTTTTTTAAGATACAAAACCAGGTGAACTTGCTGGCAACAGGATTGTCGGGCGGTCATGCAACAGCACAGCGAGAAAGATCAGAGGATACATACTGTACTGAGCAAGAGCGCCGCTCTGAGTGTCCCCGTGTCATTAATCCAGAACTGGTGGAAAGTGGAAACCAGCTGCTTGGCCGCTTTTGCTGCAACAGAAACGAATCTCGCCCACTCAAAGCCCTTCAGTATGGAACAACACTCGCATTTGGATCCTTACTTGAAACCAGGAACAGAAATATTTCACCCTCGCCTCTTACTGAAGGATACATTAGGTGCAAACAAAACATGAATTAGATCTAAATGAATTTCAGAGGTATGAGGAACATTGTCATTGAGTCCAGCTAATGAGCACTGTGCTCATGAATGTTTCATGGTCAAAGTCCAAATTAATTTGTATTAGTCTCCGGAGATGCTGACACTCAAGAGAGAACCAAGTTTGCAAAATGCCAACATTACAAAGGCAAATGTTGAATTAGGGCATCGATTCCTGCATCTCTTAACATTTGCTAAAGAGCAACATGTTTTTACGAGGTTCTGTAATTAGACATTTGTGATGAAACAAAGGGATGCTAATGCGAATACTTGACGGGAGATCTCATTAACGAAAGGTGTACAAGATTGACAGGTGCATCCAAAAAGTGTGTCATACAACATTCATTGCTATTTGATGTGTTTGATGTTTTCTTCTTTTCCAGCACAGAAACTACCTGAAAGATGCATTTCTACAGAACAGTCAAGTCTCACTGCCACGGATGGTTAAAGGGGACATATGAGGAATTTGGTCTTTTACTTTTAAATGTTTAAACTTTTAAAAGTTGTTAGCACATTAGATACTCGTGTTAAACGATGCCAAAGTGTCAAAATATAAGATTCACACATTTTAGAAGCCGCTGGTGGCGGGGATTTGTTGTCTGGCTGCGCCATGTGGTCAAGGTACTTATTTAGACATTTTGTCCTCTGATCCAGGCTATGAGGAAACAAAAAAAAGGTAAAACAAAGTATTATTTTCTTATAGTCTTTGCACGTACATAACACTGACTTGCAACATGCAGTGACATAAATGATGCTTATAACATCTTTTTTTTATGCAGCTCTGTTTTATGAAGTTTCTTTTCGACTGTGTCTGGAACAAAATAGTGATGACGACTTAAAAATATATATTTAAACAGTGCACATTTTTAGAAGATACATTATACTTTCGAAGAGGGTGGGGCATGGTTTCATTAGCAATATGGGAATGCCACTGAAATCGGACATCTTCCAGACACACTAAAAAATTGGGGTTGTAAAAGTAACTGTGGAGCAAAATGTATTCCAAATTTACACCAAAAACATGTAATACATATTTTCTAGACCACAACGAAGATTTAAAATCATCAAAGGTTCCCTTTAACTGCTTGTTAGGGGATTTAGGATTCAACCTGGGTAAGGTAATCACTAATCTTAACACAGTAAGTGGAGCATGAACATTTTGAACATGTAAGCATTACTGCCCAAGCAACAATAACAAAAAATAGAGGATTGCTTAAACACTTTATATAACTTGACTAAAATTGGTCAAAAAAATTAGATAGACTTTGGGGTTAACACTGTAAAAATGTGCCGGTCAAAAGTTTGGACACACCAAAAAAAATGGAAGTGAACTAACAGTGAAATCTCTAAGGTCAAACATTCGTTTCAAGACATTTAATTTTAGCTTTGATGACGAATGGTGGACGCATTGCGATGTGTCGAAGATGACTTATTAACATTTACCCTGTCACACGAGAGAGAGAGAAAAAAGATCTCTGTTAATAGAAAAAAATAAAAATGTATGCAAAAATAAACATCTGACATTTAAAGTTAAAAAAAAAAAAAAGCTTATTTATGACTAAAAGGCATTTTTCTTACCATATTTGCTTACCTTAGGTCATAGAGTGTACTAAAATCTGATAGTCTGTGTTACCTTAGTGTATTGTCTTTGGTCATTCAGTCTTCGAAATAAGTGTCGCAAAAAACTTTTTTTTTTTTTTTAAACTGTATCCAAGGACAAAGCAAAACTAAACATGGCATATTGTGTGACGTCATCAGTGATGGTCCCACTGCAAGTTAATAAAGTCTGAAAAAATACATTAAAAAAAGCTAAACACACGGCCAGAGTTGTTTGATGACATTTGGCAAGAGGAATCGAGGGATTTGCTGACGTCTCGATGCTTGTTCAAACATTTTTTAAGTTATGTGCAACTTCAGAGGCATATTTTTCTTAAAAGCTGTTACTGTATGATGTATTCAACTTTGGAGGTTCCACTGTACATGATCAAGAATCAATTAAAGGGGACCTATTATGCAAAACCAACTTTGTTTACCTATTTGTACCTGATGTGTATTTTTGAATCTGCATTAGTCACAAACATTTGAAACAATCTTGCCTTCTTTCATACTTCCTCCATTTTTCCTTTCGCTGTTTAGAATTTGCTGTGTCCTGTGACGTCAGTGGAATATCCATATATGGTTGCGATGTATCCAAAGTGCATTGCGCGAGTCCGCCATTGTAGTCCAATCTGTAATCAGTAAGTTCCTTTTTTTCCACTATCCACTTGTTGTGGGGCAGACTGGCTCGTACATGAACATGCAATATCCGCTGTTGCCATTTCTAATGCTAATTAGCGTATAGTTCTCTGTAGTCTAGAGTCTATAGACTTGCTATGGTAGCACTAAAAACTTCAACATGGCTGGCGGGGAGAAGATGCTGTCGAAGTGGAGTCACGTAAATAAGACCGCCCACAAAACAGCACATCTTGAAGAGACGGTCGAGAGCAGCTTGAAAACAGTCTGTAAAACACAACCTATGCTAAATTTTAGCCAAAGAACCACCATTATGTAGACCACAAGGAAGTGCCTTAAATGAAGAAAAAAAATCTTAATTTAATAGCTTTCCTTTGAACATTTTAGAGTACTCTTTCTACAGATGGCCATTTGCATAGCTTCGCATGTGGGAAAGTCCAGACAAATTCACTCTGGTGAGCTGAAGGCATTGCTGGTTCAAGAAGGGATCAAATCCCAACATTTTGTTCAATTAAATATTAGTCAAGTTTGACCTTTGGCTGTGAGAGTTGCAGTTACAATAAACACCCGCCCTCTAAGTGAGTATATTTACAGGTGGCCTCCACTTGTGCTATCCCATGTTATAACGAGCAGGATAGACAGACAGCGGAGGAACAGGAACAAGAGTCATGGTCACATTATTTGGCTTACAGAGCGCTTCATATTTCATCAAACAGAGATATCCACTTGACTTTAAAAACGCCCGTGAAAAAATAACAACAACAAAGTTTAAGCACTCATTTACGAGGGGTGTTTCGTTTGGCCCACAGATGGTCAACTTATCGACCCTTGTTTCTATTAAACCACTGACCAAGACACAAATATAAACGTCTCCATTTGTGTGTTTCTGCGTAGTTTTGAGATTTGAGCTCTCCCTCTCATTGTGTGCAAGGATAGTTTTTTTTGCTGATACACACCGACACACACAGGTCGGTCTGTTTAGAACTGCGAAAACAGAAAGGAGAGAAAGAGACAAAAGACAATTGGGTTGGTCGTTTTTGTGGAACAATAAGCAGGCACAGAACAACATTCTCTTTTTCTCCAAGAAGGTTTGAGAAGACACTTCATTTTTTACACCGGCACTACGTAATGACATCCAAAACAAGAGCTGTGCTGCTTTTATCAAAGATAATGTTGTTCGGTTTATATTGACAACACCACAATAACAACACATTAATAATGTCCTTGTAAAAAGTGAGGGAAATTTGGTAAGATTTTTACGATTTCAATTTCACTTTCGCTTAACTGTTCAATTCTTTATCGATTCTTTTATCGATTCACATTTGGATAAAATGCCAAAGAAAACAATTTGATTATCATCAACTTTGATTAGTTTAGAAAAAAAACATACAAACACAACAGTGGGGTCCTAAAAAGACCCACTGCCTCGATTGAAAATATTTTATTTTAATTTACTATAGTATAATGATAAAATACTCTACTGTAGTAATAAAAACATACAACAAATTATTCTGTGCCAAATGACAATTACACAAAAATGTTAAGTAACATGTTTAATATTTTTCAAATAAAAATGAAATTGTTTTTATTTATTTTTAATATATATATATATACAGTATATATGCTAAGTGCTCAAAAGTACATCTACAGTACGTCAGTCAGACATAATCAAGTCAAGTAGAACTGTGCACTGTGCAATTTAGTAACCATCAAATATAAATAATAATTATTTTGCTAAAAATTAGGCATTACTGCTTTTTAAAGAAGCATACGCAATATTTCTGACTAATCACGGTGTCTCCAGCCATGAAAAAGGAAAAAGGCTGTGAATACTTATGTACATGTGATGTCTTCAGTTTTTTTTTTTTAAATGTGCAAATATTTCTAAAACATATTTTCACATTGCCATTGTGGGGTATTGTATGAAGAATTTTGAGGAATTGATTTCATTTGGGAATAAGGCTGTAATAAAAAAAAGTGAAGCGCTTTGAATACTTTCCAGATGCATTGTATGCTAACCACAAAATGTCCAGTGCAAAGGATGGTGGTTCTCAGGATGTTATTCAGGTCTTATACTAGGGATGTGCGTATCGATCCTGTGGTATCGATATATCGATACTCACACGCTACTCATTTGGCATCACTTTTCTGAAAAAAGTATCGATATAAACCAAAAAACGGCGTGTGGGGGGTGCAAGCATCACTTTCAGATGTTTTTGATGACTTACTTAACTTACTACGTGCTGGGACACCCCTGTACCTGGCAGAGTATAGAGCTGGCCCAGTCACGTGACAGGAGACAGCGAATGAGCGTCGTCAACGTGCAACACACACACAGCCAGCCGACAGCGATGCAGCCAGGCATATCCAGTGTTGTCCAATTGTTGACTTAAAACAGGCATTGTTTTTTTTTATAGTAATGTTTACTGAATATTTTTGTTTAAATGATTATACTAAATTCAAATAATTTCCACACAGGGGAATTTACTGTTAGTTGAAAATTGCTTGAGTATTTAAAACAAGATAAGAAAGAGATACAATTTGGAGATTCTTCATCTTTGCATTACAGTTTTATTTTTTTCCAAGAAAATCTTGAATATATGATTGAATGTGATTTTGGTTTTAATCTGTAACATGATTTCTTACATTTCGAAAACATTAGCCTATTTCATATTTCATTAATTGCTAATTATATCACCAACTTTAAAAAATAACTGCAGCTTCTTGCAATTCGGATTTGACTGTTAATTGGAAAGCCCTAATATTTAATTATTATTATATATAATATATAATTATTATTATATATAATATTTAATTTATTTTTCATATTTATGTTATTTATTTTAATTTTACTTTTATTATATATTGACCATAATAAATGTGGTATAAATGGTCTGTATTTGTCTTGTGATTTGTCTTAAATAATAACAATAGTAATAATATTTTTGACTGACAAAAAATTGGCAATAACAAATTAATGGTATCGGTATCGGTATCGATGAAAATGCAAGAAAAAGTATCGGTATCGTATCGAATCCTAAAAGTGTGGTATCGCCCATCCCTATCTTATACTCAATTCGGTATTTTAGGACTTGATACCACGAACCTTCATCCGAAATAAAACCTCTAACCCACGTTGTGCAAAAAACATCAGCGAGCAATTTGTAGAAGCAACACAGAAGGGGGAGGAGGCATGGGCAGCTATATTATGACATAGCATCCAGTACAGAGCTAACCCTGAGTTATCAAGGGGGGGGGCAGCCTTTTTTCTTTTTTTTTACCTTAGGCATGGGCCCAGACTTGAGAGAGAGAGCGAACATGACTGAGTTGATCGTGCACACACTGCCGTATGCATGGACAGAGATGGCACTTTTTGTTTTGTTTTGTTCTTCTGCCTGCGACCCTTCTGAATCCATGATCCTTTGTGCCTCACCGCTAAAGAGCCACAATCCTGAGTCAACCTGAGTGGATTAAAATGTGGAGTCAAAACAGCAACATGTTCATAGTCACAGGAAGAGCACTAAATTCTAAGATGATTTAAAAATAAAGATCTTGGACCAAAACCAAGGATTTGAGACCAACTTGATTGTCAGCATGAATGACAGAGCAAACTTGCCACAGCAGTTCCAAGTCTGTGAGGTTAAAATCTCAGCAAAAAAAACAGCATTGCAGGAAAATGATGCTCAGACACAAATGCTCATCGTTGGTGTATTTGCAATTGAAGTTGAAGGAAGAACTTTGAAAATGTTTTGGCTGGAAGCTTTTGTCATCTGTGTGTTGAAATCCGCTCAGAAACCCCAAGGGAGTTTACAGTTGACCTTTATAACAGCAACAGTACGTTCATGGTCATCACTATGTATATCATATATATATATCTCATTAATTTACTCCATCAGTCTACCAACACAAAATGAGGGACCGGCTAGAGAACACTATGCAGCCTTTATCTTCCAATTTGTGCATGAGACTTCAACGTGCACAAAGTTGTGAGTATCTCCCAACACGAGTCCACTCTTGCTCTGAGAAAGGCCCTCAAATATTTTTGTACTGGATTTTTTTTTTTTTTTTTATTACATTTTTTGATTGTTGGTTTGAAAGCTTCCAACAGAAACATAAAAAAAGTCAGCCACATTTAATAACAAGGCCGTTATTAGGTTTGCAGTTTGTTTTGATAAGATAGAGGAAGTCCCAGACATTTCCTCCTTTGATGGATGGAGGCTCAGGTGGGTCCGAACATGTTAGAAAACATGTATCATGACAGGGAAAAATTAAATTCATACTAAGATGAATGGAGGAAAACCCAAGGGATGGCTATTTGATTATATATCCTTGATGGATGAATTGATTGATTATTGACATGAGTAAACATAAATAAATGAACATTAAACATTGTTAATTACTGTTTATGGTTAATAACTGCAGAGTGAGCATTAGATGTATCTTATTTATCGGGGGATGAGAGCAGCATAAATAAAATAGGAGCATGCAGTCCAGGAAATGATGACCAGCAAATGACAATGACAAGGCAGCCGAAGGTTAAACTTCATGTTCTAAAGCTGTAAGCAGTTATTATTTGAGAGAGGATAATATAATATATATAATATAACAACTGTTGGTGTGTCAGCATTGTCACAGTCAGTACACGACATGTAAGAGGAGAGCGGATAGATCCATAAATTGGTGGTGTATATACCAAGGGGTGCGATGAGGTAGTGACTTGTCCAGGGTGTCCGCCCGAATGCAGCTGGAATAGGCTCCAGCACTTCGTGACACCGAGACGGACACGCGGTAGAAAATGGATGATAGACTAAGGGTAGTATCATTATATAATGATTACTACAGTGATTACATATTTCTATTTTCTTAAAATAATGTTTTGTTGTTTTTGTTAATGTCACATTCATGGAATAATTACCTGGACACAGGACGACTGAGGAAAAAACCCAAATAATGACAGTAGTTTTTGCTTTTGTTTAGTTATTGTGTAGTGTTGACTTTTTGTTTTGAAATATTGTGTTGATATTGTTAAACGGCCAATAGCACTCACCATATGTAAATGGAAAAGGTATAGTTAATACACGAGATCGGTATGGGTTTTGGCCGATCTCATCCGTGGATGATTGGTAACAGAATCTGCAGCAGTCGTGCTACAAATGAATTGCAATGAAAATATTCCAAGTTAACACAAGTTGCAGGGGTAACGGTTTAAGTGAAACACAAAACAAAAAGAGCTACTTCGGTTCTGCTTATGTCGACATGAGTTGGTAAATCTTTCTTTCATAGTTCTTTTTATTGATTTTCACAATGAGTTGGTAAATCTAAGGGCCATTGACTTGGATGGGTTCCCCTGTACTGTACAATGAATAACGTTCACATTTTGGATTAGACCTTCTAACCACTATCTTCTCAAATAGTGGGGCGGGCTGCGTGTTGCGATGACAGGGTGAGTGCGTGTGACCCTGGGGAACACTCTTTATCAGTATCATGCTTCAAATGCCACTTACAAAACATGCTTGTTGTAACTATTATTCCTGACTCCCTTTTTTCTTTTTTATCAGCACAAATTGTTGCAATAATTTTCGTTTAGTAGGTTAAAGTGTTTTATATATATTGTGTTCCTGAGTAAATGTTGGTGATCAAGTTGAATGTATTACTGAGTTTATTTAATTTGATTTTTCAGTATCAAATTATTCATGTCCGTCAAAAAATGTACAGTTTAAATAAAGATTTTCCTTTTTATAATTTCAGGCGCATTGATGCACTTTAAATATTTTCTGTTACAGACTAAAAATCTATGTTAATAAAGTTCTTCTATGTTGTAAGTTGATCTGTACTTCTTTTTTTATTTGCTTTAAAGGTAATAAGGATACAGTGTTAAGCAGAGGTGTACAATTTTATAGACAAATGATGTCGCAGCAGAAAGTGTGGTGACACGAAATGTTTTCTTCTTCCTGAGCGGGGGGGGCGTAAGAGAAAATAATTGAGAAGCACTGGATTGCGCTAAAAGCTAAACGTGAGGACTGAGGAGTTAGCAAGGCAAATGGAAGCAATATGGAAGCATGTGAGCAAACAAAAGCAAGGTTGATTTTGAGTATTAAATGTGGGATGGTTTTAGGAAGGAGGATAAAGAGATGGCCATTTAAGAGAGAGGACAAAACATGCTGTTCTTACTGCATGACGCTTTCTGAGGCGGTGTTGGTGGAGGCATGGGATGGTCCTGCTTGTTGGTTTTCTTGGGCCTGCGACTCCAGCCATTGCCCCTCTTCTTCCTCTTCTTCCTCCTCAGAGACGATCCAGACTCTAGAGCAGCAGGCGTGTCAAACTCATTTTAATTGAGGGCACATGCAGATATGGTTGCCCTCAGAGGGCCGCTTATAACAGTGAATAAAATATAAATATAAATGTATCAGGATTCACCTCATGATATTACAAAATTGATTATTATATATTTCTTTGCATACACTGTAAAAAAGATATTTAGATTTCACTGTCAAAAACTGGCAGGTCAGTCAGCAGAATTTTACCGTAAAATTTGCGTTGGTTTTTACAGCATATTACTCTGAATGGAATGGGAAAAACAAGAGGTGCTTTAAACATGGTTAGCTAGCTAGCGGCTAACATCCATCCGCAGTCAGTATTTTGGCTACTTCTAAATCACTAATCCTTGCCTCCATGGCGACAAATAAAGTATGTTTCTTACAAGTATCATTTCTGCATGACGAGGAATAGCTAAACATGGTTCACTACACACCGTAGAAGGATACAATGGCTCACCGGGTCACCGCAAACAAGCTGGCACCTCACAATGTAAACAAATGACATGGGGGGGATCTACACCGGACATCCACTATAATGATACCAAGTACAAGGGCGTATCTAGTCGATACTACTATGATTACATAGATATTTTTTAGCATATAATGTAAAACTAATGTAAAGCACCCAAACAACAGACGAATAAGTGTTTTACATTTTAACAGAAGTGTAGATAGAACATGTTAAAACAGAAATTAAGCAGATATTAACAGTAAATTAAAAAGTAGATTAATAATTAATTTTCTACTGCTTGTCCTTCATAATTTTTACAAAATAATAGAATGGAAAATAATATGTTACTGCATACGTCAGCAGCCAAATTAGAAGCCTTTGCTTACTTAGTACTAAAAGACAAGTTGTCTCGTATGTACACTATTTTATTTAAGGCCAAAATTGTTATTGGATTGCAATAAGAAACATATGTTTAATGTACCGTAAGATTTTTTGTTACAATAAAAACAATAACGCCATTTTTTGTGGTCCCCTTTATTTAGAAAAGTATCGAAATACATTTTGGTACTGGTACCAAAATATTGGTATCGGGACAACCATGATACCAACATTTAAATGGATTGTATTTGTAGAGCGTTTTTCCACCTATGACACTATTCACCCATTCATACACACATTCCCACACTGATGGCGGGAGCTGCCATGCAAGGCCCGAACCACGAAGTGAAGTGTCTTGCTCAAGGACACAACAGACGTGACTAGGATGGCGGATGCTGCTGATCGAACCAGGAACACTTAAGTTGTTGTCATGGCCGCTCTACCAACCGAGCCACGCCCCATTTAAAGATTCATACTACATTTCAGTACAGCTTCTGCTTGTCACCTCTCAAACAATTTTTAACCTTAAAACTACTTCAACTTTCTTACCACTTATACATTCCACTAGAATTCCAGTTTAGCGTCAGCACTTCAACATTAAAACAATTTCAACATTCACATTATTTCGACATTCAAGCCATTTCTACATTCGTTCTATATTCACTCAGCATTACAATTCACCTTTAGCATTGGAGCATACACACGCGATGTCTACAAAGATTGCTTTATCAAGCTTCATGTAGTATTTCATACTAGTGTTCATTTTTCATGTTGGTTGATGCAATTTAATCCTTTTTTTTTTTTTAAATGTTCTGCGAACTCATGTACAAATTTTGTTGTTTCATTTTTTTAAATGTGTTTTTAAACTGTTTCGTACTGTGTAATGTTTTGTGTGGACTGCCATGGCATCAGCTAATGGGGATCCTTGGATGTGCAGTACACAAGCATGGAAATGCAGTGTTTCCCACAGGACTGCGATTAATTTGTGATGATGGGTTGCAAGGGGCATTAGAATTGGTCGTGACGCATGTGCATTTCATTTTGTAAAAAGACTAATAGAAACGCAACACATATCTAAAAACAAATATTTGAGTTAGTATTAACCATTATTATCAACATTTTAGCTTTCCCTCGTTACATTGCTCTTTGCTACTTGGCTGCCACACATACAGTAGGTTGAGCTAATGCATGAGAAAAACTTTGTTGTCAATAACTATGCGATGTGTCAGATGACTTATGCAAAGGTAATAACAGCTTAGAGCTTAAAACATATAAGAGCTGACATACCTGTTCTCAATTGCTGTGTGAAGGAAGGGAGGGGCATTTCTGCCTGTCTATGGGGGCCTCTCAAGCCAGAAGTGCACAACAACTCTCTGTGTTGTACAGCGCATCGCCTTTCAATTCTTTCTGGAGACACTGAAATGTTAAAAACCATAAAAGACAATTTGTTCAAACTTTGCTGACAGTTTACAAACGGACATATACACACTGGGTCCCTATCAAGAGAGAGGCAGGCAGTATACAACTGCAGAGCGTGTCAGGCGTCTATTAGCATTTGTTGTTACAAATGATTTTTCATAATATATATCATATATAATTTTTTACAAAAATATTTAATTCAAACTCAATATATCATCATTATTTATAGCAACATGCATGCATGCATCGCGACACATATATTATTTTATTTCATAAGCTGCTTTTTAAACTGCCAGTCAAAATCTGCATCTCAGTGATCTGTTAGAATGGGAATTGATACGTTTTTAAGGTTCCGATTCCACTTTTGATTCTGCTTAATGGTTCTTTAACGGTTCTTTTATCAATTCTTATTTGAAAAAAAAATAAAAGAGATTTGCTCACATACATATAGCATAGAAGAAAAAAATGGATTTTTTTTTTAATAAATGGAATAAATAAATATTCTTCCAAAAAAAATCAAATTAATTATGTGGAAATTACACAAGAATGTAACAGTTAGTAACATGTGATATTAACTTATTAAATGCAAAGTGAGATATGTCAAGCCTTTATTTTTTATAATTTTGATGATTATGGCTTACAGTTTATGAAAACCTTGAATTGAAAATCTCAGAAAATGTGGGGTTTTAAAAACTGTAAACCAAGATCATCAAAATAATAGTAAAAGCTTGACATAATTTACTTTGCATGTAATGAGTTAATATCACATTAGTTTCACATTTGAAGTTAATTGCTGACATGAATGGACTTTTACTTAATATTCAAATTGTTTAACTTTCACCTGTGAAATTAAAATGACAGAGAAAATGTGATGGGGGGAAAACATGCAACTTTTCTATGACTACAATTGAACATTCACCTACCAAAAATTAAGAGTGTCTACCGTAGCGAATATATGCAAGCTTTTAACCACAAACTTAGTCGCTGTTCTGTGACATTTGTCTAGCGGCAGACGTGAACTGGAGCGAGTACTGCACGCCTCATGCTCATGAGAAGGCATTCATTTCAATTTTTAAAATAATCGCGCTAACATGATAGGCGGTGAGTTAATACCTGCTGTATTCAGATGACGTGCTAGCGTTACTGCTGCTGGGATGAGATCGGAGCGGTTCGAAAACACAACTTTCATTAATAATGGTTGCATGCTGTGTGTTCAAATGTTTCAGCATATTGCTTGTATGTTCTCTTTGTGATGAAATACCAACCTTGTAATTATTACAAGTAGCGCTATTGCAATCTTTTCTTGTAAAATGTTAGCGTTTGTTCAGACCCTTTTGCGATCTGTTGTCACTGCGCACACTGCGTAATGACCACACCCCAGCCGGAAAAACAGTGAAGAGAATCGCTTGAGGAATTGATACACTGGGATTGCTATCCCTGTGTAGCAATCACCAACAAAGAACGGAGGACGAAGTTGACCTGGTAATTTTTTTGCCTCAGAGGTAGTATCAGAAGCTATGTGTTGAAAGCAACTGTTGTCGACGCTGGTCTTGACATCATCATGCAGGTGCATACATGTCGGATATACTTATGCAGTCCTGCGACTATTTTACAAGAGTTCTGTGTGAAAGAGGCTTGAGTAAAGATGAGGATATAAGGTGAGGCACTGTGTCGATGGGAGCAAAGGTCATTATTTAAAGAATTACTGTTCTGATTTGAACTCACCAGTTCTCTTTCTCTTATGGGACACTAGGGGCAGGAGATCATGACGTGTGAGGACTCTCAGGAGCTGCAGAAGCGGCTCCAGGTTTCCATCGCTGAGGTAACCTTGCCTCTCCAGCTCCAACAACAACTCAAGGCCATTCTTGGACTTGTAAGAGGCTTGTACCACAGGGTGCTGAGAGCACTGAGACTGCAACCGCCTCCAGACTGTAAGGAGCATGGGACTCGGTGTGACGCCTAATTCCGGTGGGTCGTCTTCGAAGGGCTTCACCGTCCAGTCCTCAGGGTTCAAGGGGTGTGTTCCAACACAGGTTTCATTCAAGAGGAAAGAGAGCACTTCGATGTCCGTCTCTGTCAGCTGACAGCCGACTATTTCGAAGACCTCATGTAGAGACAACATCCCGTAATAGTTGAGGCACTCGGTTTCATCCCAGTTAAGAGAGCGCCTTAGTGCGTAGCTGGTCATGTTAATGGTTGGCCTGTTCGCCCCTTTTGTACCTTTGAACCTGGATCAAAAGTGAATAGGGAAAAAGCTATTTTTACCAATTTTTTTGGGAAGCTGACATTTTGTGACTACTATGATCACAAATAAAAGTGAACTTTAAAGACCTCTAAAGGTAGGTATGTGACAAACGGCCGCTGACCCACTTATCTCTATTGCAGCGGTGGCTTGTGCCCGCTCAAATCAAGGTAGTTTACGATGTGCGTCATTATTTTCTGTGTGCGCGGTGGGAGGGGTATTTGTGGACTAATTGAAGAGCACAAAAGTAGATTACGTTGTTCACATTCCCGAGTTTGATTTTTCAACGTGCCATTAAACAACACCCCAAATTTTACATCTCAAGATCATACAAAATGACACCCAAATATAGGTTTGCAACACATAACTTATACTTTAAGATGTTTGTATACATAACTGTCCTTATAATCATTTAATATGAAGTCTATCTGAGCATTGAAACATTATTTTTGTGCTAGCTAAAATTGTCTGTTCGAGGCTGCTGCCATGAAAAGCCACAAAAATTGGGCAACATTTCAACTAGAAAAACTCCACTATGGTCAGATAATGTCATACAAATTCATAATTTTTTGTTCTGAATGGCGTTTAATGGTGTTTTTTAACCGTTCACAGTTTTTATACAAAACGGCATGCCTATACCGTAAGCAACATTCCCTCTAAGGTGCGCGCCTGCGCAATTGCGCACTGCTCACGCGTCCTCTGCGCACAGCAAATTAATGCCGCGCAGAAAATCAAAAATCCCATCTGAACTCTAAACGAAATAAAAACATTAGAATTTATTCTGTATGATTTTACAATGCAACTCTGTGAGTGACAGGTGACAACAAGAGTGGCCCCAATGAATAAAACAATCTTTGTCAACACAGTTCAATTATCGTCTGTCGAGACACTTTACGGACAGGAATTCCATCAATCACTTTATTGAGCAAAAACCACACCAAAAACATGAGTAAAAAAACTTTTATCTAGAAAAACTTGTCATTTTCTGCCATACAAACCAGGCTTAAACCAACTTTGTCATCCGTCATATCAACAGAAGCCGCTCGCTCTGTCTCACCTGCACCAACACACGCACTCATGGCACTTAGCCAGTGCTGCGTTTATGGCCACACAAAAAGTCGGACAACCCCAACGCCACACATTGTGTAAATGCCAGGGTGTAACACTCTGACTCCTCAATCAGATGTGTGCTTATTTTACTGCCATTTATTAAGGATGTTAATCTAAGGATATTATTCATGAAATGTTGTCACTAGATTTCATAAATGCTAATAAAAAGATGTATTTTACAGACAGAAAGTTACAGGAACTAAATGTAATCCCTGAAAGGGGTAACTTTTCTTTTAAAGGCAGGACCCGCAGCCATACATACAATACTCGCACATAGGTCATGAAAAACATGTCTTTTTGTTATTGTCATTGTAAGGGGGCAAAATCACTTATATCAGAAAATAATTTTAATAAAACATTTAAATTGTTATGATGTCAGGTTTGGGACAGGTGTGACGCTGGTGTGGCCACAGTGTGCACGTCTGATGTTGCTCACATGTGCTCCACTGAATGCTCAGGGAGTTGTGCGTTTGCTCACACATGAAAAATTAGAGGGAGGGAACATTGACCGTAAGTATGCTCTTGCCGCTAATTAAAATAATACCTTAAGATTGTATTTTTTTCATTACGTGACCCATTACCTCCCTGCTTGGCACTCAGCATCAAGGGTTGGAATTGGGGGTTAAATCACCAAAAATGATTCCCAGGCGCGGCCACCGCTGCTGCTCACTGCTCCCTTCACCTCCCAGGGGGTGAACAAGGAGATGGGTCAAATGCAGAGGACAAATTCCACCACACCTAGTGTGTGCGTGTGTGTGAGACAATCATTGGTACTTTAACTGAAGAAAGTAAGGCCTACATTTCCTAATTGGCTTAATGGTTTACAATTATCAATCAAATCTTGGAAAATGATTAAGAGTACAAAAGCCCTGTTAAAAACATTTAAAGTGATTTAGGTAGCCCTTTTTGTCTTTTGTGATATTTTTTATTATTATTATGTATTATATTTAATACTTTCTGTATTCTAGGGTGTACAAAGCCTTCCGTCCGAATGCAGCTATAAAAAAAAGGCTTGTCCCCATTTGCTGGACTATTGGACAACTATTTTCAAACACCTTGCTAAGGCATTGGATTTAAACCTGACACCATGTGCAGAAATGGCCATTTTTGGGACGGTATCAGATCCCCAAATAAGGAGAAAATTTAAGGATAGTATCGCCTTTGCATCCTTATTAGCACGTAGGAGAATTTTGCTGGAGTGGAAGTCACCATTTTGCCCCAAAGCCTCCTTATGGCTTAAAGACCTTATGATTTATTTAGATCTGGAGAAAATAAAGTTTAATCTTAGGGGGGCACCTGGGAAGTTTTATTCTGTCTGGGGTGGTGTGGTTGACTACATAGCTAAATTAAAGACGCTATAGGATACATGAAAAGTTCACCTTTCACAAACCAGCTTCCTTTTTTTATTTTTTTATTTACATTTATTCTGGGTGTATATTTATTATCTGCCTATGTTGAGAAGAAAGTGATGTACTAATTATTTTCCATTTGTGACTGTACCTTTAACTTATGTAGGACCTGGGGTGGGGGGGGGGGTGGGGTGGGGGGGGTTGTGTGTGTATGGGGTGTGTGTTGGGTTGCTGTTCTTGGAAGTGGGTGGGGGAAAAAAAAAGGAAAATGTGATTAATGTTCTATTGTATAGTGTAATACCTGTCAAATTCAATAAAAACATTTATTAAAAAAAAAAAAAAAAAAAGGCTCCAACACCCCCCGCGACCCCGAACGGGACAAGCAGTAGGAAATGGATGGATGGATGGATGTATTGATGTATTTGTACTATTCATGGAGTTAAAGCAACTTAAACTGCATGATGTGAACAACTTTAAAACTGCTCAAATTATGTTTAAGGCATCCCAAAACTCTCTACCATCCAATATACAGAACCTATTCCAGGATAGAGATGCTCACCATAGTTACAGTCTAAGAGGAAACAACAAATTATATTTGCCTAAATTTAGAACAACTTTAAAATCAATGTGCATTTCAGTGCGTGGAGTCACTCTGTGGAACAGCTTAGGGGATGAGTTAAAAACGTGTTCCAACATGATTCAATTTAAAACACTGTTTAAAAAAGAAGTACAAGGAGGAAAGAGAGTGATGCCCTCAGCACAGAGCGATGGGAGAGAGGTGTATGGTCAGAGAGTGTTTGGGCCTGTGTGTGTGTTTTTTTTGTGTTTTGTCTCGTCTTGTCTTGTCTCATAGTAACAGTGGTACTATTGTATTGTTAGTGTACAGGAGCTTTTCTTGTTTTTGTTTGTATAGTATTGTTCTTGTACTATATTGTTTATGTTAAATGTGGAATGAGTGAGAGGGGTTGGGATATTATAAGCACCTGCTTCATCCAACCCCTTTTCAAGCCTTGCATAAATGTCTCTGCCAAAATGTAAAAAAAATGTGTGTTGTTGTTGTACTGTGCAGGTTTGAAATAAATACTTCAATTCAATTCAATTTGTGTTTGTTTTCTTTCCTTGATGTTGAAAGTGCCTTGACTTTTGTGTGAATTATAAATGTATGTTTGTTGTTCAATAAAACATTTAAACAATTTTTAAAAAATTAAATAAAAACAAGCAAGCTCACGCGCGTCGAAAACACGCAGCTTAGCATAACAACAAGCTAACCGCGCTTTAACAATAACACACAAACTCCACGCTTTAAACTTACCTTTTATTGTGCGTTGTCGTCAAGTGTGAAGTTTCTGACATTTGCCTTTCCAAAGTTTGTCGGGAGGGAGGAGGGAAATTCTTCAGTCTCTCCACGCCTCGGCATATTACGTAAGCAGTCACGTTCCTGCGTGGGTACACACAAACATTGTAACGCGTGTCATTAAATGTCCCTACAAACCGCCGTCTGTTAACTAATACACTTCAACAACCAAACGAACGATTATTAGACGAATTTCAGTACACTAATATTGTTTTACTCTAAGCTTGACTTGAACTATAGCTTACTACAGACAGCAGGCTAATACGAAATGGAAAAGCTTGCGTTGCGCGAAAAGGGCCTAGATAAGGACAAGGTAACGTTGACGCGTCTACCTTTTAATACCGACAAAAGCGTAAATACACGCTTGTCATTACTTTTATAAAGCGATATTTGGGCGGATAAGAAGGCAAACGACTCACCGTCCTGCTTATGTGGGGATCACTTCCTGAACGCGATGAGAAGCAATCACAGCCCGGGACGTCTCATGTGAGCGTTTCGCTGTTCTGGAGTCAGATTTCTGCTGCCATGGTCATGCAGAGATAAATGGCTACAGCCGATCTCAGGTCTGTTATCTGAATTCAATATAATTCCGTCATACTCGGTCAACTACATTTATAGAGTTTCAAAAAAACAACCGAAATACACAAATTCCAACGACTCCAAAGAACGAGAATCTGAAAATAAAAACATATACAAACAAAACCGTTTCAATTGTAGTCAAATGGGGGCAGTGTTTTGTGCTTACCCAAACCGGAAGTAGAATGTCCAACCAGCCACATCTTTTCCGTCAACACGCTTGAAGGGATTCGGACAACTTCAATCGTGAGTGTTTATTTTTTAATTCCAAATTCTCGTTAATCGACACCTTTTGTCGTTTTAATGTGTTTAGAGGAATACACCCTTGTGCCGTGCCGTACTTTTACCCCATTTGAACCACCGATAACGTCTGTTAGCATAGAATCCAGCTAGCCAGCGGTGTCCTTATTACTTATTATATGTCTCTGTGTTTAATCGTAAATGTGGATTCATGTAAAGCCTATATGGAGTTTGTTTAAACGCAGCTTGGTAAAAAAAACAAAAACTATAGGTTTATAATGTGTCGTTTGCCCAGCTTGTGGTTGAGTCATATTTTCCACCGTCGGAACAAAAACCTGACTTTTCCCAGCGTCATTAAACGCACCACTGTAAAATCCCAACCTCAAAAGTAAACACTAGAGATGTCCGATAATATCGGCCGATAAATGCGTTAAAATGTAATATTGGAAATTATCGGTATCGTTTTTTAAATGATCGGTATCGGGGTTTTTTTTTATTATTTTTTTATTTATTTTTATTAAATCAACATAAAAAACACAAGATACACTTACAATTAGTGCACCAACCCAAAAAACCTCCCTCCCCCATTTACACTCATTCACACAAAAGGGTTGTTTCTTTCTGTTATTAATATTCTGGTTCCTACATTATATATAAAAATATATATCAATACCGTCTGCAAGGGATACAGTCCGTAAGCACACGATTGCTGGTCCACTAATAGTACTAACCTTTAACAGTTAATTTTACACATTTTCATTAATTACTAGTTTCTATGTAACTGTTTTTATATTGTTTACTTTCTTTTTTATTCAAGAAAATGTTTTTAATCTATTTATCTTATTTTATAAAAAATTTGTAAAAGTACCTTATCTTCACCATACCTGGTTGTCCAAATTAGGCATAACAATGTGTTAATTCCACGACTGTATATATTGGTTGATATCGGTTGATATCAGTATCGGTAATTAAAGAGTTGGACAATATCGGATATCGGCAAAAAGCCATTATCGGACATCCCTAGTAAACACTGTAAAGTTAAAGTTAAAGTACCAATGATTGTCACACACACTAGGTGTGGCAAAAGTGCACTTGACCCATCACCCTTAATCACCCCCTGGGAGGTGAGGGGAGCAGTGGGCAGCAGGGGTGGCCGCGCCCGGGAATCATTTCTGGTGATTTACCCCCCAATTCCAACCCTTGATGCTGAGTGCCAAGCAGGGAGGTAATAGGTCCCATTTTTATAGTCTTTGGTATGACTCGGCCGGGATTTGAACTGACAACCTACCGATCTCAGGGCGGACACTCTAACCACTAGGCCACTGAGTATTGTGCCAATATAAACCACATGATGTCAGTACATCAGTCGAAGAATATGATCAAACTACATAAATAACATCCTGTAATTTGATTTTAATACAATTATTCTATCTTGATAGATTTAAAAATTGACACCAATGAGTTGACTGATGAACATCATCACATAATCTATTCAGAAAATTTAAATAACGACTAATAAATTATTAAACGTCACATGTAAGTGTAAAAAAACAAAAAAACAACAACGTTATGATTTGTACATTTGTGCGTGTTCTATTTTTTAAACAAAGAAAACCATCTGAAGTTGTCTATATTTTTAAGTTATCTTGCCGTGATTTTACCAGTCCGGCCCACTTGGGAGTAGATTTTTCTCCACGTGGCCCCCCGATCTAAAATGAGTTTGACACCCCTGCTCTAGTTGGTCTTCTAAAGGACAAATTCAACACTTAACTTGTTTCTAATTTTCTCCACTACACTATTTTATCTAATACAGTGCAGTTGATGTCAGCTCCAAAAGGCGAGAACTGCCAGGTCGACATGGAGAGCAAAGCTGGAGATCTGTTCAGTGCTGAGGATGCTCATCCTACAGGTGGAGCTGGGATCTTGGCCAAGTACGACATAATATAGTACAGCATAGAGATATTCAACTTCACTGCTTATATTAAGTCTTTGCATCTCTTCTTCCCGCTGCAGGCTGGGCCTCCCCAAAAGCATCTCCCCCAGCGTGGCCAAAGAGTGGCTGGACAGGCGCCGCATGTCCATCCGACCGTGGGCAAGCTTCGTGGACCAGCGCAAGTTCTCCAAACCTCGCAACTTTGGCGAGCTGTGTCAGCGGGTGGTGAAAAACGTGGAGACGTTCAACAGCAACTACACCTTCATCTTCTTGGGCCTCATCCTCTACTGCATGTGAGAAGACTGCAGTTTTTATGAGGAAGGAGTCTTATACAATATATTATATGTATATACACTGGTGTGCCTGTGGTCAGCTAGCGATTAGCGTGCCAGGAGTCAGTGTCTTATATGGGTCGTCTTATATTTCAGAATCAGCTCTCCAATGTTGCTCATTGCATTGGCCGTGTTCCTCGGTGCCTTCTACATCGTCCATCTTAAATCGCTGGAGTCGAAGCTGGTGATCCTTGGTAAGTACAGCGTATAAACCCAGAATAATGTGTATATACTGTAATGTAGAGCAGTGTTTTTCAACCACTGTGCCGCGGCACACTAGTTTCACATATTTGGGTTACATTTTTTTTTTGCAAACCAGTAATTATAGTCTGCAAATTATGTGTTGTTGTTGAGTGGTCGGTGCTGTCTAGAGCTCGGCAGAGTAACCGTGTAATACTCTTCCATATCAGTAGGTGGCAGCCGGTAGCTAATTGCTTTGTAAATGCAGGTAAAAAGGTGTCTTATGCTTAAACCAAAAATAAACAAAAGGTGAGTGTCCTTAAGAAAAGGCATTGAAGCTTAGGGAAGGCTATGCAGAACAAAACTAAAACTGAACTGGCTACAAAGTAAACAAAAACAGAATGCTGGACGACAGCAAAAACTTACTGTGGAGCAAAGACAATGTACAATGTGAACAATGTACGTCCACAATGTACACCCGAACATGACATGACAATCAAAAATGTCCCCACAAAGAAGGATAAAAACAACTGAAATATTCTTGATTGCTAAAACAAAGTAGATGCGGGAAATATCGCTCAAAGGAAGACATGAAACTGCTACAGGAAAATACCAAAAAAAGAGAAAAAGCCACCTGATGTGACAGGTGGTGACAGTACACCTACTTTGAGACAAGAGCTATAGTGATGCATGCTTGGTTATGATTTAAAGTCATATCCAACAATTGCGACAATGACTTTTAACTGTCAACTGAGTTTATGATTTCTGCTGGTGGTGTGCCTCCGGATTTTTTCTACGCAATAAATGTGCCTTGGCTCAAAAAAGGTTGAAAAACACTGATGTAGAGGTCTAACAAGGGGTCCGTGACCCCCAGTGGGTCCGCACAGGTACTGCAGGTGGGTCATGAAATTTTTGGTTGGTTAAGTTTTCTCAAAATATTTTTTTCCATTCCCCAGACAATTTTTCCACAATTCTCAATGTCTTTAAATACACATTAACATCGATTGTACACAATGTAGTGTAGTTTTTACATACTGTAGTGTAGTGTAGTGTAGTTTATACTTATCAAAATTATGTTATTGTATCCATTTTAGCAGAGCTAGCGATTAGCACTCTAGTTGCCTGCTAGCGATTACTGCGCTAGTTGCCAGCTAGCAAAGAGCGCGTTAGTGGTCAACTAGTGGTTAACACGCCAGTTGTCAGCTAGTGATTAGTGCACCAGTTGTCAACTAGCGATTAGTTCGGCAGTTGTCAACTATTGGTTAACACGGCAGTTGTCAGCTATTGTTTAGTGCGGCAGTTGTCAGCTAGCGATTAGTGCGGCAGTTGTCAACTAGCGACTAGTGCGGCAGTTGTCAGCTAGCGATTAGTTCAGCCGTTGTCAACTAGTGTTTAACACAGCAGTTGTCAGCTAGTGATTAGTGCACCAGTTGTCAACTAGCGATTAGTTCAGCAGTTGTCAACTAGGGGTTAACACGGCAGTTGTCAGCTATTGTTTAGTGCGGCAGTTGTCAGCTAGCGATTAGTTCAGCAGTTGTCAACAAGTGGTTAACACAGCAGTTGTCAGCTAGCGATTAGTTCAGCAGTTGTCAACAAGTGGTTAACACAGCAGTTGTCAGCTAGTGTTTAGTGCGGCAGTTGTCAGCTAGCGATTAGTTCAGCCGTTGTCAACTAGTGTTTAACACAGCAGTTGTCAGCTAGTGATTAGTGCACCAGTTGTCAACTAGCGATTAGTTCAGCAGTTGTCAACAAGTGGTTAACACAGCAGTTGTCAGCTAGCGATTAGTTCAGCAGTTGTCAACAAGTGGTTAACACAGCAGTTGTCAGCTAGTGTTTAGTGCGGCAGTTGTCAGCTAGCGATTAGTTCAGCCGTTGTCAACTAGGGGTTAACACGGCAGTTGTCAGCTAGTGTTTAGTGCGGCAGTTGTCAGCTAGCGATTAGTTCAGCAGTTGTCAACAAGTGGTTAACACAGCAGTTGTCAGCTAGTGTTTAGTGCGGCAGTTGTCAGCTAGCGATTAGTTCAGCCGTTGTCAACTAGTGTTTAACACAGCAGTTGTCAACTAGTGATTAGTGCACCAGTTGTCAACTAGCGATTAGTTCAGCAGTTGTCAACTAGGGGTTAACACAGCAGTTGTCAGCTAGTGATTAGTGCGGCAGTTGTCAGCTAGCGATTAGTTCAGCAGTTGTCAACAAGTGGTTAACACAGCAGTTGTCAGCTAGTGTTTAGTGCGGCAGTTGTCAGCTAGCGATTAGTTCAGCCGTTGTCAACTAGGGGTTAACACAGCAGTTGTCAGCTAGTGATTAGTGCACCAGTTGTCAACTAGCGATTAGTTCAGCAGTTGTCAACAAGTGGTTAACACAGCAGTTGTCAGCTAGTGTTTAGTGCGGCAGTTGTCAGCTAGCGATTAGTTCAGCAGTTGTCAACTAGTGTTTAAAACGGCAGTTGTCAGCTATTGTTTAGTGCGGAAGTTGTCAGCTAGCGATTAGTGCGGCAGTTGTCAACTAGCGACTAGTGTGGCAGTTGTCAGCTAGCGATTAGTTCAGCAGTTGTCAACTAGTGGTTAACACGGCAGTTGTCAGCTAGTGATTAGTGCACCAGTTGTCAACTAGCGATTAGTTCAGCAGTTGTCAACTAGTGGTTAACACGGCAGTTGTCAGCTAGTGTTTAGTGCGGCAGTTGTCAGCTAGCGATTAGTTCAGCAGTTGTCAACTAGTGGTTAACACAGCAGTTGTCAGCTAGCATTTAGTGCGCCAGTTGTCAGGCAGCGAATAGCGTGCCAGTTGACAGCTAGCGATTAGTGTGTGTCTTCAGCTAGTGATTACCCTGCCAGTTATTAGCTAGCGATTATCATGCCTGTTGTCAGTTAGCGATCAGCGCGACAGTTGTTAGGTAGTGATTAGCGCGCCAGTTGTCAACAAACGAAGAGCATGCCAGTAGTCAACTAGCGATTAACACGCCAGTTGTCAGCTAGCGACTAGCATGCCAATGGTCAGATAGTGATTAGTGCGCCAGTTGTCAGCTAGCGAATAGCGTGCCAGTTGTCAGCTAGCGAATAGCTTGTCTGTTGTCAGCTAGCGATTTTTATGGCAGTTATCAGCTAGCGATTAGCATGACAGTTGTCAACTAGCAATTAATATGCCAGTTGTTAGCTAGCTATTACCGCGCCAGTTGTTAGCTAGCGATTTCCGCACCATTAGTCAGCTAGAAAACAGGGTGCCAGTTGTATCCTAGCGATTACCGCACCGGTTTTTAGCTAGCAATTACTGCGCCAGTTGTTAGTTAGCAAATATAGCGTGCCAGTTGTCAGCTATATATATATATATATATATATATATATATATATATATATATATATATATATATATATATATATATATATATATATATATATATATATATGTATATATATATCCAAATATGTATATATATATATATTGATATATATATATATCAATCCAAAAAAATATATATATATATATTTTTTTTTTATTGATATATATATATATATATTTATTTTTATTTTTTTATATATATATATATATATATATATATATATATATATATATATATATATATATATATATATATATATATATATATATATATATTTAAAAATGTTTTGAGAGATATATATATATATATATATATATATATATATATATATATAAATCAAAATTATATATATATATATATATATATATATATTAAGGGTGTGGGGGAAAAATCGATTCGAATTTGAATCGCGATTCCCACGTAGTGAGATTCAGAATCGATTCTCATTTTTTAAAAATTGATTTTTTTATTTATTATTATTTTTAAATTATTATTATTATTATTATTATTATTATTATTTATAATTCATCAATCCAACAAAACAATACACAGCAATACCATAACAATGCAATCCAATTCCAAAACCACACCCGACCAAGCAACACTCAGAACTGCAATAAACAGAGCAATTGAGAGGAGACACAAACACCACACAGAACAAAACAAAAGTGGTGAAACAAAAATGAATATTATCAACAACAGTATCAATATTAGTTACAATTTCAACATAGCAGTGATGAAAATCCCTCATTGACATTATCATTAGACATTTATAAAAAAAAAAGAACAATAGTGTCACAGTGGCTTACACTTGCATCGCATCTCATAAGCTTGACAACACACTGTGTCCAATATTTTCACAAAGATAAAATAAGTCATATTTTTGGTTCATTTAATAGTTAAAACAAATTTACATTATTGCAATCAGTTGATAAAACATTGTCCTTTACAATTATAAAAGCTTTTTACAAAAATCTACTACTCTGCGTGCATGTCAGCAGACTGGGGTAGATCCTGCTGAAATCCTATGTATTGAATGAATAGAGAATCCTTTTGAATCGGGAAAAAAAATCGTTTTTGAATCGAGAATCGTGTTGAATTGAAAGAAAAAAAAAATCTATTTTGAATCGAATCGTGACCCCAAGAATCGATATTGAATCGAATCGTGGGACACCCAAAGATTCACAGCCCTAATATATATATATATATATATATATATATATATATATATATATATATATATATATATATATATATATATACTTATAAAGCTCATCGAGAGAATGCCAAGAGTGTGCAAAGCAGTAATCAGAGCAAAGGGTGGCTATTTTGAAGAAACTAGAATATAAAACATGTTTTCAGTTATTTCACCTTTTTTGTTAAGTACATAACTCCACATGTGTTCATTCATAGTTTTGATGCCTTCAGTGACAATCTACAATGTAAATAGTCATGAAAATAAAAAAAACACATTGAATGATAAGGTGTGTCCAAACTTTTGCCCTGTACTGTAAACATACATACATACCGTACTGCCTTAACGCATACAATGAAACACAAATAAGCATCTAAGTCAACTTGTTTTTCCACTCTACCGGTACTTATATAATTATATAAGTACCAGTAGAGTGGAAAAACAAGTTGACTTATATAATTATATAAGTACCGGTAGAGTGGAAAAACAAGTTGACTTAGATGCTTATTTGTGTTTCATTGTATCTGTTAAGGCAGCACGGTGTGTGTATATATACACTACCGTTCAAAAGTTTGGGGTCACCCAAACAATTTTGTGGAATAGCCTTCATTTCTAAGAACAAGAATAGACTGTCGAGTTTCAGATGAAAGTTCTCTTTTTCTGGCCATTTTGAGCGTTTAATTGACCCCACAAATGTGATGCTCCAGAAACTCAATCTGCTCAAAGGAAGGTCAGTTTTGTAGCTTCTGTAACGAGCAAAACTGTTTTCAGATGTGTGAACATGATTTGCACAAGGGTTTTCTAATCATCAATTAGCCTTCTGAGCCAATGAGCAAACACATTGTACCATTAGAACACTGGAGTGATAGTTTCTGGAAATGGGCCTCTGTACACCTATGTAGATATTGCACCAAAAACCAGACATTTGCAGCTAGAATAGTCATTTACCACATTAGCAATGTATAGAGTGTATTTCTTTAAAGTTCATTGAAAAGTACAGTGCTTTTCCTTCAAAAATAAGGACATTTCAATGTGACCCCAAACTTTTGAACGGTAGTGTATGTATATGTATGTATATATATATATATATACACTACCGTTCAAAAGTTTGGGGTCACCCAAACAATTTTGTGGAATATCCTTCATTTCTAAGAACAAGAATAGACTGTCGCGTTTCAGATGAAAGTTCTCTTTTTCTGGCCATTTTGAGCGTTTAATTGACCCCACAAATGTGATGCTCCAGAAACTCAATCTGCTCAAAGGAAGGTCAGTTTTGTAGCTTCTGTAACGAGCTAAACTGTTTTCAGATGTGTGAACATGATTGCACAAGGGTTTTCTAATCATCAATTAGCCTTCTGAGCCAATGAGCAAACACATTGTACCATTAGAACACTGGAGTGATAGTTGCTGGAAATGGGCCTCTATACACCTATGTAGATATTGCACCAAAAACCAGACATTTGCAGCTAGAATAGTCATTTACCACATTAGCAATGTATAGAGTGTATGTCTTTAAAGTTAAGACTAGTTTAAAGTTATCTTCATTGAAAAATAAGGACATTTTAATGTGACCCCAAACTTTTGAACGGTAGTATATATATATATATATATATATATATATATATATATATATATATATTAGGGCTGCAAAAACTAATCGATTAAATTCGATTATAAAAATAGTTGCCGATTAATTTAGTCATCGATTCGTTGGATCTATGCTATGCGCATGCGCAGAAGCTTTTAAAAAAAAAAATATTTTTTTTTTTTTAAAATAAACCTTTATTTATAAACTGCAACATGTACAAACAGCTGAGAAACAATAATCAAAATAAGTATGGTGCCAGTATGCTGGTTTTTTTTCAATAAAATACCGGAAAGGATAGAAATGTAGTTTGTCTCTTTTATCCGATTATTAATCGATTAATCGAAGTGATAATCGACAGATTAATCGATTATCAAATGAATCGTTAGTTGCAGCCCTAATATATATATATATATATATATATATTATATGTATATATGCATGTATATATATATGTATGTATATATATATGCATGTATATATATATATATATTGTTCACAAATCTGTCTCACCTCGCAGGTGTGGGATATCAAGATGCTGATTATTGCACAGGTGTGCATTCGGCTGCCCACAATAAAAGGCCACGCTGAAACGTGCAGTTTTATCACACAACACAATGCCACATATGTCGCAAGTTTTGAGGGAGCGTACAGTTGGCATGCTGATTGCAGGAATGTCCACCAGAGCGTTTGCCCGTGAATTACATTTTATTTCTCTACCATAATTCGTCTCCAAAGGCGTTTCAGAGAATTTGGCAGTACATCCAACTGGCCTCACACCCGCAGACCACGCGTAACCACACCAGCTCAGGACCTCCAAATCCAACAGGTGCACTTCCATGATCGTCTGAGAGCCAGCCAGACCTCAAACAGACCTCAAATAAAGCAAAAGTGCACATTTTATTGTGGGCAGCCTAAGGCGCACCTGTGCAATCAATAATCATGCTGTTTAATCAGCATCTTGATATGCCACACCTGCGAGGTGGGATGGATTATCTTGGCAAAGAAGAAATGCTCACTAACACAGATTTAGACTGATTTGTGAACAATATTTGAGAGGAATAGGTCTTTTGTGTAAAGAGTAAAAGTTGTACATCTTACATATACATATATATGTATTTATATAAGTTGATGTATATTTACAGTATATATATTTTTTCAGGCAAGGAACTGACTGTCCCCCACCAGATGAGTCTAGCTGGAGCCGTTTCCTTACCTGTGTTCTGGCTGGCAGGAGCAGGCGCTGCAGTTTTTTGGGTTCTGGGTGAGTCTGCATACATACTGTACTCACTGTACTGTTTTGTTTAGCCACAATGCCAGATTTATTTAATATACATCAATGAATCACCAAAAAATAAAATATTCCCAGCACACGCTAGAGTGCACCCCTGCTTGGGCTGCACAAAGTTTTCACTTTGTGTTTTAACCATATGACTAAATGTGTTAATTGGTTCCAGCAGCAATTAGAAATGTAATAAAGTAGAGGGTAACAAAATAAGACGCACTTCCGGGTTTCAGGTGTATGGCAAGAGTCCAATTAGGCTACCGTTTATCTACCTGCATCAGTGCAGATATGGGTGTATTTTAAAAGGTTGAAAAGGGAATTATACAAGCTATTATGAAAAAAAATTGAAATGGGGATGGCGTGGATTTATGCACTTTCAAGAAATTTTTTTTTCCAAAGATTTGAACCATTTATCATCCTCACCGAAGTCCAGGGTTTCCCACACATTCATTTATTTGTGGCGGCCCGCCACGAAAGAATTACGTCCGCCACAAATAAAAAATTAAAAAATATTGAATTTTTTTTTTTTTTTTTTTTTTTGTCCTCTCCAGCTTCTCAGGCAAATCATATAGTTGATGTAGATGCCCATATCGGCTGTTCAGATTTACTTTACAAAAGAGAAGTGTAGGATACTTCTCTTGTTGCCTTATTTGTATTTGACTTTATTAAATGTATTTATATTAGAAACACAACATGTGTATATAGCAAAGGGTGCAAAGTCTGCAGGCAGTAGGAAACACATGGTTAAGTGCAGGGAGTAAAACTGATGGCAGTCTAAAGTTCAAGATTTTTGGAGCTCTTTGTTCAGTGGATCAGATGTTTGATGAAGCTCTGTGTCTATCTACCACCACTACTGTTTTCTGTTTATTTGTTACTGACTGTGGCAGGACACCTCTGCCTCTGTTTCACTTTATGTTGCTGGTAAATAATATGGTTGTAGTGGTAGGCTAAAGTTAAATTATTTAGTATGCACTAATTAAAGGGGCAGAGCTTTGAGACATTTTAGCTTTTTTATTTTATAAGATATATTGTTTGTGAGAACCACAATTAATAAATATATTTCAGTGAATAACTTATTGTTCAAATCTGTATATAAATATGTACATAAAGTGTTGTAATTATATTGCAAAATGGATGGATGGATGGACGTTTAAAACAAAACTGTTATTATTAATTAGTAAGTGTACATTTTTTGAGCCTTTTTAGAGAAAATCAAATCATTGTAGTAAATTATGCAAATTACTCGATGGTGTCATGGTGACCACGCCCATAGCCACGCCCCCACCGCCACAGGTATCTTGGCAGTTTATGGGAAACACTGAAGTCGATTGTTCAAGTTACTGCTGGACCGCACTTCTTTCAACACTCACAAGGATTTCAAGAAGAAAAGATTGGAGGCACATCATGTTTTTAAATCTGGAGGGGTCCACACATTAATCCTTAAAAGACAAAGTTGGATTTGTTCGTGCATTAACACGTGCCATATTGCTGTGATTGTGATACCAACACGCATATGTTGAGTTTTTGCAGTTGATTTCCTGCTACACATATTTTGCGGTCATCTACAATTCATGTCCGTGGTTGTTTTAATGGTGTGAAGTTCCTATTTTGTCTTATCGCTTAGCTAGATGTCCATGTTGTTCAGCAATGTTTTGGTTTCCAACAATATTTAGCGATATCAAGATCCAGTATGCTGTCGAGCCTACAAGAAATGTATTCATCTCGTTTATTAATACTATTAGTATAGTATAGGCTCCAGCACCCACCGCGACTCCGAGAGGGACAAGCGGTAGAAAATGGATGGATTATATTATGTTGATGCTAAATGATCTCAGTAAGATATTCCAGCTTGTAGCTGAGATTTGATGACCTATATTAAGTAAAACATGCTTGAAACTAGAATATCAACTATTGCAAAGCTGTATCATTAACACTCAAGTATAAAACTACTTTTTTAAAGTAATAATTTCTTACTTCAAGCATGAAAAAAAATCATGATGCCGAGCGCATATCATTATGTCAAGATAATGGCACCAGCATTTACTTAATTTAAGAATATTTTTCAACATATTGAGCAAAAAGGTCTCTTTTTTTTCTACCAAGAAAAGTGCACTTGTTATTAGTGAGAATATACTTATTTTAAGCTATTTTTGGGTTCATTGAGGTTAGCTAATTTATTTGTTTTGGAAAGTCTTGACAAGCCAAATTTTCTTGTTATATTGGCAGAAAATTTTGCTTAGTTCAAATAAAATACCCCTAAATTTTGTAAAATTTTCTTGTTTTTGAACACTGATTTTTTTGCAGTGTAGTCCTTTGTTCAACTTATTTAGTTATACTAGTGGTGTTCCTCAAGGTTCCATTTTAGGTCCACTCTATTTCATTACGTGGGCTATTCAACTGGTGGCCTGCAGGTTCAGTTAAAAAAAAAAAAACATGCAAGAGACTCAAATTTTTGCAGCAGATTCTTAAAAACATGAGAGTGCTGTCTAATAGATGATCTTTGACTAGCTTTTTTGCACAAAAAAAACCAACCTCTGTAACTTTGACAAATACATGTCTACTGTAGAGGACTGGTTTTCCGGATATTGAGCAAAACGGTCTCTTTTTTTTTCTACCAAGAAAAGTGCACTTGTTATTAGTGAGAATATACTTATTTTAAGCTATTTTTGGGTTCATTGAGGTTAGCTAATTTATTTGTTTTGGAAAGTCTTGACACGCCAAATTTTCTTGTTCTATTGGCAGAAAAATTTAGCTTAGTTCAAATAAAATACCCCTAAATTTTGTAAAATGTTCTTGTTTTTGAACACTGATTTTTTTGCAGTGTAGTCCTTTGTTCAACTTATTTAGTTATACTAGTGGTGTTCCTCAAGGTTCCATTTTAGGTCCACTCTATTTCATTACGTAGGCTATTCAACTGGTGGCCTGCAGGTTCAGTTAAAAAAAAAAACATGCAAGAGACTCAAATTTTTGCAGCAGATTCTTAAAAACATGAGAGTGCTGTCATGTAGATGATCTTTGACTAGCTTTTTTGCACAAAAAAAACCAACCTCTGTAACTTTGACAAAATACATGTCTACTGTAGAGGACTGGTTTTCCGGATATTGAGCAAAACGGTCTCTTTTTTCTACCAAGAGAAGTGCACTTGTTATTAGTGAGAATATACTTATTTTAAGCTATTTTTGGGTTAATTGAGTTTGGCTAGTTTGCCTTGTCTTGGAAAGTCTTGACAGGCCACATTTTCTTGTTCTATTGGCAGATAATTTTGCTTACTTCAAATAAAATACCCCTAATTTATTTTATTTTTTTTCTTGTTGTGAACACTGAGTTTTTGCAGTGTACACAATGGGTGGCTGAAACGTTCTTCCACTGGAGACAAAGCATTTTTATTTTTGGCCTGTTCATAAAACTAGTGGTTCATAAATATTGAGGTTGCACTGTATAGTACCAGTAAATATCGGTAAGAAATAAGGATATTGGTATAAGTATTGATAAAATCCAAAAAATATATTTCCTTACCTGCCAATCTAATCTAATCCAAGTTGGACAGCTGGCGAGGTAGTCCTGTATTTATTTCTCTTGTTTTGATACCTAAATATTAGGGGAAAAAAGTACCTTCCTTCACCAAAAATAGCAACAGAGGGGGAAAATGTCGTAAAAAGTGACAGTATGAATATGAAAAGACCACCTGCAGAGGACACATGACAACTGGAAAGCTGAAGCTAATGGTGGAGCGCAAAGACTTGTTGTTGATCAACAACACCCGGGAATAAAACAACAAAACAATGGTTTGTGGGAGGAATGGTTAGTAAGATGAATAATCTCTCTTCCAGGAGCGACCTTGTTCGTGATCGGCAGTCACGCCGCATTTCGTGAGCTGGAACCTTCCGACTTGGAGGAGCTCCTCATGGAGCCCGTATAAGGAGCAGGACGACCTGGCTGTGGTTTCCACGTACAATGATATACTTTGCTGTTACACAGGTATCATGGCCTATTCTATATGCCGCCACTCTTATCATTAAATGGGTTAGGGTTACATTTATACTTTGTTATTCGCAATTGTCGCTACGCCAAACTGCTAAGCCGGGAACACTTTCCCCAACAGAAGTGCCATTTTTAAAGCAATGAACACGTAAAAGTACTATTATGATTCTACACAAATGAAAATGCATAATGTTGTTTTTTTTTAACGCAAACCTTTAGTTTACTTCGTATAGAAATGGTGCCAGTGTATATTCTATAGCCAGGAAAATGTGGATCTTGTGCAAATGTTCATTCCAGCAATTACAAAGTGAAACTAATACATGACATAAGCTCAGAACATGCGAGATGTTTGATATCATTCTGATTATAGCAGCTTACAGTAGGGGGGTCCGAATGTTTGGAATTGGGGGCCGCATTGGAAAAAAAAATAGATAAAAAAAATATGTATGTATGTATTAGGGCTGCAACTAACGATTCATTTGATAATCAATTAATCTGTCGATTATTGCTTCGATTAATAATCGGATAAAAGAGACAAACTACATTTCTATCCTTTCCAGTATTTTATTGAAAAACACCAGCATACTGGCACCATGTTGTGGACATTGGGGGTGCAGCATACACCAACAATAACACAGAAATGTAACTCATCAGAACTGAATCAGATATTGTTCACGTTTCTGTTGTGAATAATAAAGGATTCATTTTAGGCTGCCTCTGAATAATAGCATGAAATATTCCAGCACCTTCATAACGTTTAGTTATACTAAAGCGTCACTCAAATCTAAATATATTTATACAGCTTTATCGAGCCCGGCTACATTGATCCATTATGAAACCAACCTGAGATATTTCTGTCCGTTACGTTTATTTCCAAATTGGTAGCCGTGCGTTTTCTCTCTCAAAACGGAGTCAAATGTGCCGGAGACACATTATCAGCCCCGCGTTGCAACAAAGGGATAACGTTAACGTTACTCACAAAAAAGCTGAACTCATGAATGCCTGTTGCCACTATGGACTTAAAAAGTTACGTACCGTGAGTTCCTCCCTTCATCCATGGCTCCAACATGTTTCCTTTTCATGTGCTCCTGAAGCAATGTTGTACTTCCGTGCCATTTTGCAGGAAACGGTCTTCTTTGACGTCTTTAAAGTGAAGTGTTCCCACACTTTTGACGACTTAGGTCAGGGGTCGGCAACCCGCGGCTCCGGAGCCGCATGCGGCTCCTTGACCACTCTGATGCGGCATACATGCCGACCCCCCCGATTTTCCCAGGAGATTTATGAATCTCAGTGTCCCTCATAGATTACTCCCAGGGAAAAAATAATTCTATTTACACTCTAATTACTAAATAAAGGGCGTGCCCTAATTGCACTGCAGTAATTGTCCTCTATAGCATTTACATACAGCGTGCCAGTCCAGCCACATGTTGCATGTTGTTATTACTTGCACACATAGGAGACAGCAAAGCATACTTACTCATCAGCCACACAGCTTACACTGACGGTAGCCGTATCAAACAACTTTAACTCTGTTACGTTACAAATATGCGCCACACTGTGAACCCACACCAAAAAAGAATGAAAAACACATTTCTGGAGAACATCCCACCGTAACACAACACAACATAAACACAACACAACCATTACCCAGAATCCCATGCAGCCCTAACTCTTCCGGTCTACATTATACACCCCCGCTACCACCAAATCCCCCCACACATCAACCCCCCCCCCTCTCCGTGCGTTGGTTGAGCGGAAGAGTTAGGGCTGCATGGGATTCTGGGTATTGGTACCGTCAGTGTAAGATGTGTGGCTGCTGAGTTAGTATGCCTTGCTGTCATTTACGTGAGCAAGCTGAAATTGCATTCTACATGTGGTCGAGCAGGTACACTGTTAGGGCAGACTGTAGAGGGCGCCAAATGCAGTGTCATCACGCTCTTATATACGGGAGTCTCCCGGGAAAAATGAGAGGGTTGGCAAGTATGACGCTATCAAGCGCCATTCATTCAAAACTCGCGGGCTGCACTAACATCAAATTTCCACATTAAAGTGCGTGCCGGTGCGTGTGTCTGAGACCCCTGGTTAACATAGCACAAAGCGTTTAAGCTTTGTATGCGGTGTTTTTCATTTTACATTTTAAAAATTTTTTTGTGGCTCCCATTACTTTCTTTAATTTGTGAAACTTGCCAAAATGGCTCTTTGAGTGGTAAAGGTTGCCGACCCCTGACTTGGGTCGTACACTTTTCTCCATTGAAGTAATGTTTCTCCGCTAAACTATCGGTACTGTTTTCCTGCGCCATTTTTCGAATGTTTCCAGCAAAGGAGACGGCGTCGTCTCGTGAGCTGCACATGACCACATCATTGGCTAGCTTACGCCACCTCATGAGACGTACGCTGTTTTGTACTGTTTTTGTACTTATTTTGATTATTGTTTCTCAGCTGTTTGTAAATGTTGCAGTTTATAAATAAAGGTTTATAAAACAAAAAAAATAACCCAAAAATTTAAAAAAATTATAATATAAAAATAAAAGAAGCGTCCGCGCATGCGCATAGCATAGTTCCAACGAATCGATGACTAAATTAATCGCCAACTATTTTGGTAATCGATTTTAATCGATTAGTTGTTGCAGCCCTAGTATGTATATATGTATATATATATGTACATATACAGTACGGGCCAAAAGTGTCGACACACCTTCTCATTTCAATGCGTTTTCTTCATTTACATGAAAACCCTTGCAGGTGACTGACTACCTCTTGAAGCTCATTGAGAGAATGCCAAGAGTGTGCAAAGCAGTAATCAGAGCAAAGGGTGGCTATTTTGAGGAAACTAGAATATAAAAACGTGTTTTCAGTTATTTCACCTTTTTTTGTTAAGTACATAACTCCACATGTGTTCATTCATAGTTTTGATGCCTTCAGTGACAATCTACAATGTAAATAGTCGTGGAAATAAAGAAAACATAATATATACATAATGGATTAACATAATTGGATAGTAAGAGTATTTAATAGTTTGACTCATACTTTGTGACGACCTCCTTAAAGTTTTGTAATCAATCAGAAATATCAAGCGCCGAACATGGGAAAGTATGAAGAGAGAGTTTTGCAAGTTTCCCATCATGCATTGCAGGGGATTTAAATGGGTGTAATTATGAATTATGTGTAGTGCTTGGACATGTTTAATAATATTAACAAAGTTCAGTGAGCAGGTTGTGTTATGTGTGACCATGCGTGTTGACTTTTTCTGATAGTTTATTTACACCATGAGTGAGGAAGGTTGTCTGGTTTGGGCCACAAGTAAAAATGCTGTGCTGTGGACACTTCAAGGTGGAATTAACGGTCAATAACTTGAATAGTTGTCTATTTCCACACGGTGGGTGGCAAGTTTGAAGCAATTATATTGTCATATATTGAAAATGAAATCTGAGGGCCAGATTCCTTGAAAATCTTGGGAATTTTTTTTGTGTTTTTTTTTTTTTTAATTATAAACCATGATCATCAAAAATGATGAGAAATAAAGGCTTGACATATTTTACTTTGCATGTCCTGAGTTTATATCACATACTATTTTCACATTTAAATGAACTTTAGCACAATATTCTAATTTTTTGGAGTTTGACCCGAATGCACTCAATATTTAACATGTATTTGTGTAATAAATAAAGTTGGGCCATGCAAGCAAACTATCTTGTTTATTGTGGATGTCAATGATTGGCTTAGCAGTCTGAAATGGGGAAAACCATCAATTGATGTTTCCTTGTGATCCTGACTGCTTATTCATTGTAATCATCTCATCTTATCTATCTTTGTTGTTGTTTTTATCCTAATTGATTTTATTGTTTTGATTCTGTACGGTGTCCTTGAGTGCCCAGAAAGGCGCCTTATAAGTCAAATGTATTATTATTATTATTATTATTAATTGGGGCGGCGTGGCTCGGTTGGTACAGCGGCCGTGCCAGCAACCTGAGGGTTCCAGGTTCGATCCCCGCTTCAGCCACACAAACTGGTTTAAATGTAGCTTAGAAATGTAGACAATGGGTGTCACTATGTAAACCCCTTCGAGTCTCTAGAAAATATCGCTATATAAATATACTTCAATCCAATCAACTGCCTAGTCTGCAGTAGAGATGTCCGATAATATCGGCCTGCCGATATTATCGGCCGATATATGCGTTAAAATGTAATATCGGAAATTATCGGTATCGGTTGTTTTTTTTTTTTTTAATTAAATCCACATAAAAAACACAAGATACACTTACAATTAGTGCACCAACCCAAAAAACCTCCCTCCCCCATTCACACTCATTCACACAAAAGGGTTGTTTCTTTCTGTTATTAATATTCTGGTTCCTACATTATATATCAATATATATCAATACAGTCTGCAAGGGATACAGTCCGTAAGCACACATGATTGTGCGTGCTGCTGCTCCACTAATAGTACTAACCTTTAACACTTCATTTTACTCATTTTCATTCATTACTAGTTTCTATGTAACTGTTTTTATATTGTTGTACTTTCTTTTTTATTCAAGAAAATGTTTTTAATTTATTTATCTTATTTTACTAATTTTTTAAAAAAGTACCTTATCTTCACTAGGGATGTCCGATAATGGCTTTTTGCCGATATCTGATATTCCGATATTGTCCAACCCTTTAATTACCGATACCGATATCAACCGATATATACAGTCGTGGAATTAACACATTGTTATGCCTAATTTGGACAACCAGGTATGGTGAAGATAAGGTACTTTTTAAAAAAATTAGTAAAATAAGATAAATAAATTAAAAACAACCCTTTTGTGTGAATGAGTGTAAATGGGGGAGGGAGGTTTTTTGGGTTGGTGCACTAATTGTAAGTGTATCTTGTGTTTTTTATGTTGATTTAATAAAAAATAAAAAAATATGATACCGATAATAAAAAAACCGATACCGATATTGCATTTTAACGCATATATCGGCGGGCCGATATTATCGGACATCTCTAATCTTCACCATACCTGGTTGTCCAAATTAGGCATAATAATGTGTTAATTCCACGACTGCATATATCGGTTGATATCGGTATCGGTTGATATTAATTAAAGAGTTGGACAATATCGAATATCGGCAAAAAGCCATTATTGGACATCCCTAGTCTGCAGCTGTGTTTTGTGGAGAAATCAGTTGTGTACAACATTAGCATTAACCACCCATAGAGGGCACCGCAAATGCAAAAAAAAAAAAAAAGAGGGCATGACTTGAAATTTCTCACACAGCTTCGACTAAACACGCTAGTGACTGCATGACCGTCCGTCCTGTTAAAACAAAGCTGCTATAAATGTTGTAATTAGCTTAGCTACTTTTGAATTGACCACTTTATTCATATGTACCATTTATATTGAATTATTTGTGAAAGATAAGTTTTTGTTAACAAGTTAAAGGCGTTTAATGATAATACAAGCATGTTTAACACACATATATTCATTTATTTCATGAAGACAAGAATATAAGTTGGTGTATTACCTGATTCTGATGACTTGCATTGATTGGAATCAGACAGTAGAGATGATAACGTCCACATTTTTGAACGGAGGAGAAAAGAAAAGTCCTCCTTTCTGTCCAGTACCACATGGAAGTGGTTGCTTTTTGGCATCTTATTTGTCCAGCTTCCATACTCCTTTTTATACACTTTACAAGAAACACATTGGCGGCCAACTCCGTAGCTTGCTAGCTGTCTGAGACTCTTATTTTGCTAGCGCCGGCAGGATGAAGCAGGGCTTTTATTGTGAAGACAGGAACTGTGCGGTCGGTCTCTAGAGTTTTGACAGCAAGAGTGAAATTTAAAAAAAAGTGTTTCTCGCCTTTCTCTCGGTCATTTTTTCTTAACAATGAGCGCACAAGACCCTCTGGTGCCGTGAACGTCAATCAAGTGACGGAAATGACGTCTCAGTGAAGATTGACGATCCCTATTTTTTAGGTCTATTTTTTTTATGTCTGGCTGGCGGACTGATACACACTCCACGATGAGCCTATTGCAGGGGTCACCAACGCGGTGCCCGCGGGCACCAGGTCGCCCGTAAGGACCAGATGAGTCGCCCGCGGGCCTGTTCTAAAAAAAAAATTTAAAAAAAAAAAAAAAAAAAAAATTTATTTTTTTTTTCTACATAGAAAAAACACAAGATACACTTTCAATCAGTGCATCAACCCAAACAACCTCCCCCATGCACACTCATCCACACCCACTCACACAAAAGGGGTTATTTCTTTCTGCTACCAATATTCTGGTTCCCACAACATAGACAACACATCTGCAAGGGACACAGTCCCTGAAGCACACATGATTGTATAGGCTGCTGGTCCACTAACATTTTCATTAATTACTATTTTTTATCTAATTATTTTTATATTGTTTTACTTTCTTTTTTATCCCAAGAAAATGTTTTTTATTTATTTATCTTATTTTATTTTATTTTTTAAAAAAGGGCCTTATCTTCAACAGACCAGGTTGTCAATGAAATTAGATTTGTTTAAAGGGTTTTTTAAACCAGGCCCAGTCCAGATAATGTCCAAGTCGGACTCAGCAACACACACCTTCATTCATGTACACAGAAAAAAATTAGGGAACACAACAGATTGCATATAATTTATAAACAAAATTACATTTTCAAAATAAGCATTTATGTACAGTCCAGATTATGTCCAGGTCACTCAAATTAGGGAACACAACAACAGATATCATATAATCTATAAACATAATTATACTTTCAAAATAAGCCTTTGAGGACTTCTCATCTTTTTTTTAATGTTTTTTGGCATCATTATCGTTTTCAACCATGTAACTTTCTAAAATTAGAAAATACTGAATAAATGTTTTAAAGAAAGTAATACTAAGTGAATATCTGTTTTTGGCCTTAAAAATAAACATTTTACCGAGTACTATAATTAAATTGACTAAATCCTGATTGTCAATGAACTCTCCTAAAATAACAGAAACCACATTAAGCTTCATAAACAAACCAATCCTTAAACACATTTTTTCAACTTCCACCCAAAACAAAGACACAATATGACAATACCAAAACAAATGCAGGGTGGATTCAGGCTCCTGACAACAAAATCGGCAATCATCTGACTCTGTCATGTTCCATAATTTTAACATTTTCCCTGTGGGTAAGAAGTTATAAATAATTTTAATTTGAAAATAACGATTTTGCACATCGATAGTGGTTTTATAGATTAGTTTGAATATGGCATCCCATGGCAACGGGCAGTCAAAAAAGTCCTCCCATTTTCCATTTGTGTTGTATGAGGCAGCCTTCAAAGATTTCTTTATTAAATAAAAATTATATATTTTTCTATTTATTTTAGTTCCTGTTTGCCAACTAGAATTTCTTATTAGAGGTTTACAAACTAATAATTTAGTAGTTCCATAATTAATTATTTGTTTCCATCTTTTCCCAATTACTCCAGTTAGTTGATAAAATGAAAAGCTTGAGCAATCATCACCATACATAGCTCTAAATTCATCATACTTCATCATTTTACCATTCTCATTGATAATATCATTGACAAAAATGATTCCTCTTTCAAACATATTTTTCCAAAAGAAAGGCTTTCCATCTATTACAATATTAGAGTTCATCCATATTAACTGCTGCAAAATATTGTCTCTTTTTTCTGGCACATAAAATTGAAAACACCACTATGAGTGGATTGTTTCCTTTATGAACCCCGCCATGTTTCCCAGCAGACTCTCTGGGAGGGGATCACTTGTAAAAAAGGATACAATTTCTTTTGATACAGTACATGTTTTTTGTCCAACAGGACATTTGTGTACCACTCAATGTTTAAATACATCTTTGGAACAATTGATGCTTTTAAAGACAGACACATAGCTTCAAGGTTGAGAAGTTTCAGGCCCCCATATTCATACTCTTTGTACAAAACCTTTCTTTTAATCTTTTCTGGTTTGCCGTTCCAGACAAAATCGAAGACCCTCCGCTCATAAATCTTAAAAAAGTTTTGTGATGGAGCTGGTAATGACAAAAACAAATAAATAAATTGAGGAATAATTAACGAGTTGGCAATAGACATTTTACCATACAAGGTTAGGGATTTCCCTTTCCATAATTGCATAATTTTGTCCAGCTTTCTTAGTCGATTATCATAATTTACTGAGCCTAGATCTTCCAGATTTTCTGGGACAACAACACCAAGTATGTTAACTGGTCCATCTGTCCACAAAACAGGCACTTTGCATTCCATTCGAAAGGACGTTCCCTTTAGATTTCCGATCCTTAACATTTTACATTTATCATAATTAAGCTTAAGGCCAGATTGCTGTGAAAATATGTCCAAAAGATTAAGAAGGTTCCGCAAACAATGAGGAAAAATCTTATCTTTGTGAATCAGCCTTTTCTGACATGAACTTCATCAAGAACAAACACAGAAGACGCCTCACTGATGCACATCTGCAAGACTCACTCAGAGTTGCAGTGTCAAGTTACACACCAGAGTACAACACACTAGTTAACAGCATGCAATGCCAGGCTTCCCACTAACTGACAAAGAAACAGATAACAGATTTGGTGTCCAGTTCAAAGTGTGACATGATTTAAAAATTTGAGAGTTGACTTTTGTATTTTATTTACATGAGTTATTATTTGTACAAACATGGTGCAAAGTAATTCATGATTTGTTAAAAAATGTTAGTGGCTAGCAAGTTAAAATGGGATATTGTGATTTCACAAGACTGTCTTAGAAGTGATCATTAGAAAATGTTCAATTTGAAAAATGTGCACTTAGTGAAAATATAAAAATAAAGTGTTGCATATTGATATTTATCTGTTTCTATATATATTTATTGTGAGAAATCATTAAGATGATCAGTGTTTCCACAAAGATAAATATCATTAATTATTAATAATAACAGAGTTAAAGGTAAATTGAGCAAATTGGCTATTTCTGGCAATTTATTTAAATGTGTATCTAACTGGTAGCCCTTCGCATTAATCAGTACCCAAGAAGTAGCTCTTGGTTTCAAAAAGGTTGGTGACCCCTGGCCTATTGGTTAGCTTCACACCCTCGTGTATAACTCGCAGTACAAAATAGCGACGCGGAACGTTCCGGAAGTGAATGTGTGCCGGAAGTGAATGTTTGTCCTTTGAAAAGGTTTTCTCCAAATGGCTCTTATCCTCAAGACCCCACGTGACCTGTGCACGGTGACGACACACCCCCTTGCTCAGGTTACCATGGCAATGACCTTGAACACACACACACACACACATTGCGGCAGAGGCGAGCGATCGATATTCTATTAAATGGCGTGTGGTTGCAGGTGTGGGGGTTGGGGTGTCGTCACTGGCCGCAGAGGTAATTGGCAGCGTGACATAGCGCGCATGCGCGAGAACTGCGTGACCCCCGGTAAAGTTTCCTCATTTGGCCTTCTTACTACCACTTTTGACAGCATGCAGTTGTAGTACGCAGACTGCACACTAGAGGGCAGTCAATCCATACATGATCACATTTACTTATTAAAGAACGTCTGTTCATGACGCTGTTTTGTATTGTACGTTGTCACCGACGAACTGAAAATATGAAGCTTAATATCATTTATTTGTCACTATTTAGTACAGTAAACATTAAATGGTACTCATAAAAAACTAAAATGTATTTCATAAAAAAAATGTGTATCGTTAAAATGTTGCATATTCGTGATAAACATATACCGGTATAATATATTATCTTATTTTATCAGGACCGTTGCCTCTCTCTGCTGATTGGCTGGAAGACGTCACATGACGCATGGCCCCATTGCAACTCCAGCCGGACATTTAAATTTTTATTTTTTTTAAATCCACATTTTGAAGTGAGATTAATATTTTTATTAGGGATGTCCGATAATGGCTTTTTTGCCGATACCCGATATTCCAATATTGTCCAACTCTTAATTACCGATACCGACATCAACCGATACCGATATACACAGTCGTGGAATTAACACATTATTATGCCTAATTTGGACAACCAGGTATGGTGGAGATAAGGTTTTTTTTTAAATAATAAAATAAAATAAGATAAATAATTTCTAAACATTTTCTTGAATAAAAAAAAGTAAAACAATATAAAAACAGTTACATAGAAACTAGTAATTAATGAAAATGAGTACAATTAACTGTTAAAGGTTAGTACTAGGGATGTCTGATAATGGCTTTTTTGCCGATATCCGATATTGTCCAACTCTTAATTACCGATATCCATATCAACCGATACCGATATATACAGTGTGGAATTAACACATTATTATGCCTAATTTGGACAACCAGGTATGGTGGAAATAAGGTTCTTTTTAAAAAAAATAATAAAATAAAATAAGATAATTACATTTAAAACATTTTCTTGAATAAAAAAAGAAAGTAAAACAATATAAAAACAGTTACATAGAAACTAGTAATTAATGAAAATGAGTAAAATTAACTGTTAAAGGTTAGTACTATTAGTGGACCAGCAGCACGCACAATCATGTGTGCTTACGGACTGTATCCCTTGCAGACTGTATTGATATATATTGATATATAATGTAGGAACCAGAATATTAATAACGGAAAGAAACAACCCTTTTGTGTGAATGAGTGTAAATGGGGGAGGGAGATTTTTTGGGTTGGTGCACTAATTGTAAGTGTATCTTGTGTTTTTTATGTTGATTAAAAAATTTAAAAAAAACATACCGATATACAAAAAAACAATACCAATAATTTCCGATATTACATTTTAAAGCCTTTATCGACCGATAATATCGTACTGCCGATATTATCGGACATCTCTAATTTTTATACTATTTAACTATGCAATAACCTAAAATAAACCAAAGAATGGAACATTAATTAGCTTTTTTTTGTTAATTTTTACAGAAACAGTTTTTTATATATATCAAGCAAAGGTAACTTGTTTGAAAGTAGTTGAACTAAAATGTATTTTCTATGAATGTGTTTTTGAAATACTATTTTTTTTTAAATTGAGAATTTGGTTAGTCAGTAATAATAATTGTAGCATTTACATGAAGAAAAAGCCTTATTTTGTGTGTACCCACATGGAAATACAATAGATATTATGCATTATCAAATAAATATAACATGTATATTTAACAACAACAACATGGTTTTGTTTAATTGATAGTAATAAAAGTCGCATTTATTTTAACATAATCAAACAACTCAATTAGGTGAAACACATGGCATACAATAGTGCTGACTAATAATTGAACACTTTAAATAATACATGATCATTTTGTTTGTATATAAACAAAAAAAGAAGTAATTAATATTTTTATTTTTACATACAAGGAAATATATATTTTGTTTATTAATCAATTGTATATATATACATATATATATTATAGATAGACTATTTTTATTTAATTTCATAAAAAAAAAAAAATTGGTTTCCAATGATGGCAAAAGGCATGATTAGCATACATGGCACACAGAAAGACACACAGGCAGAATCAGGTTGTATTAAATGTTTCTAGATGTTTTTATTATTGGTGTTGGTTTCATTTATTTGACACACATGTTCTTCTTACGAGTCGTGTAGATTTATTTCACTTGAATTAAAGCAGCCAGCCTGAGACACACACACACACACACACGCGCGCACACACACACACACTTGCTCACCCTCATCATCCCCACACATGACAGCACACCTACTGTGAACCTTTTTTTTTTTCGTTGTCGGAAAAAACAAACGGGCCAAAATAACTGAAACCAAACATTAAAAAAAAAAAACGAGAGCTCCCGCGTTTTCTTGTCACACATCATCATAATAACAATAATTTTCTTTTCTTGTTTTTTTTTTTATTTTTATTGTATTTAGTTTCTTTTAAATTCAGTATAGAATTATATAGATTTCCTAGAGCACACAGAAAGATTGGAGTTGCATTTTTTGAAGGTTTGGGTGGGTGTCATGGAGGGGAATGGTGGTACTGTAATAGTCAACAAGGGTTTCACACAGTGCACACAAACGAGAGACAAACAGGGAAGAAGAAGGAGGGAAGGACAGGCCTCACATACAATATGTTCCCACACCCTCCCATCCTAATGAAAAAAAAGACAACTTCCCCTAGCTGACACGTGTTTTTAAAAAAAACAACAACAACACTGTGGCTGTGGAGAACAGGGGGGGGGGGAAAGTAGTCAAGATGGCCGCCCTGCCGGTCCCTCCAACGAGACAGGGGACGCAGGTGAGAGTCAGTCAGTGTGAACGCTATTTTCCGCACGCGGCCAGAGGACGAGCGAAGGTGAGGACGGGCGGGAGTGATGGGAGAAAAGCGAGCTGGATGGCCCTTTTTCGCCGAGCTTGAGACGCCGTGCGGTCATGCTCGTTGGACTCTACGTAGACAATATGCAGCTGCCGTTTGGTAGATATTATATTGGTTTATGTACACAGCAGTGAAAGAACACATGCAAAGACTAGCATAGGAGGTGACGGCGAGGGAGGGGCGGGGCAGGGGGGCGGGGTTTGGATGTAGAAACTTGTAAAGGTGCTTTTGCTGTTTGGAATCTTTGGGGCTGTTCTCATGAAAATTGCTTCAAAGCGTGTTTGTCTTGTGTGCGTGTGTGTGTGTGTGTGTGTGTGTGTGTGTGTGTGTGTGTTTAACGGGGGAAAGATAGGGGCGGGGCGTCTGAAGTTATAAGTGGATCAGAGATGTAAAGGTGGGAGGGTGGGGTGGTGGGGGGAGGGGTTGGGAGCAACAAGTCGATCAATAGTAGGTCTCCCTTTCCACCCAGCCTGCATGGGGGGGGGGGGGGGGGGGAAGCACACACAGAAGTGTAGATAGAACATGTTAAAAGAGAAAGTAAGCAGATATTAACAATAAATGAACAAGTAGATGCATAATTAATTTTCTACCCATACTTGCCAACCTTGAGACCTCCAAATTCGGGGGGTTAAGAGGGGAGGAGTAGATTTATAGCTAGAATTCACTGAAATACAAGTATTTCTTAGAAAATAAAACAAATACTTGACTTTCAGTGAATTCTAGCTATATACGTATATATATATATATATATATATATATATATATATATATATATATATATATATATATATATATATATATATATATATATATATATATATATACCGTATTTTTCGGACTATAAGTCGCAGTTTTTTTCCATAGTATGGCCGGGAGTGCGACTTATACTCAGGAGCGACTTATGTGTGAAATTATTAACACATTACCGTAAAATATCAAATAATATTATTTAGCTCATTCACGTAAGAGACTAGACGTATAAGATTTCATGGGATTTAGCGATTAGGAGTGACAGATTGTTTGGTAAACGTATAGCATGTTCTATATGTTATAGTTATTTGAATGACTCTTACCATAATATGTTACGTTAACATACCAGGCACGTTCTCAGTTGGTTATTTATGCGTCATATAACGTACACTTATTCAGCCTGTTCACTATTCTTTATTTATTTTAAATTGCCTTTCAAATGTCTATTCTTGGTGTTGGCTTTTATCAAATAAATTTCCCCCAAAAATCCGACTTATACTCCAGTGCGACTTATATGTTTTTTTCCTTCTTTATTATGCATTTTTGGCCAGTGCGACTTATGCTCCGGAGCGACTTATACTCCGAAAAATACGGTACTTGTATTTTTATATATATACATATAAATACAATAAATACTTGAATTTTAGTGTTCATTTATTTACACATATACACACATAACACTCCTCTCTAGTCATTGTTGTATTTGAAAGTGTTAACTTGTGCTCAATGTTTCCTTACCATTATTGCTATGTTGTCTATTACCATTGTTGGTATATTCATTATTTCTACATTGTTGATACAAATTATTGTTACAGTGTAATAATTATTGTTACCTGTGGTAATGCCACTATGATACAACATCTGTATTATAATCCTTGAACAAAGTAAGAGTGAAACTCATGTGAATAATCACTGAATGGAGAACTGGGGGTGGGATTAAATAAATTCTTCTTCTCACTCCCTTTTTTTTTTTTTCATAAAGAAATACAATCATGTGTGCTTACGGACTGTATCCCTGAAGACTGTATTGATCTATATTGATTGATATATAATGTATATATTGTGTTTTTTATGTTGATTTAATTTAAAAAAACAAACAAAAAAAAAACTTTTTTTTTTTTTAATTTCTTGCGCAACCCGGTACCAATCGGTCCGGTGGTTGAGGACCACTGCTATACATTACCTTTTGCACTATATTAATTTATATTATTATGTGTTGTCAACTTTGTACTTTTTTATGTTATTGCCTGAAATAAATAAATAAATGAAAAAATGAAATGAAAGTGCAATGCTTTGCAGCCAGTAGCACAGCCTTTGAAGGAGCATAGGTATGGGCAGTGTAATATTCTGGGTTGGAGTCAACCAGGCGAGGTGATGAAGTTACGTCTCTTTATTTCATACGTCAGAACCGACACCCACACTTGCCCATGACAAATTTGTGCTTTGTTTTAAAGATGTGATATTTGGATTGAGACTATATGAAAACAATTTGAAAATGAATTTTACCTTAGCAACCTCATTATACTATTGGCTAAGTTTTATATTCATAAATGTAAACTTTTCAACACCCGACCTGTTTTTTGTGCCTTTAAAAAAGATTTAGAACTCTACATTAAAACACTCTCTACCTCTAACAACCAAAAAGCTGTGAAAACAATGATGCTGTGCTCCAAATTTGGATTATTTACGGAACTTGTGTGAGCCTATGGCTTTACATTTTGTTACACATATATATATATATATATATATATATATATATATATATATATATATATATATATATATATATACACACACTACCGTTCAAAAGTTTGGGGTCACATTGAAATGTCCTTATTTTTGAAGGAAAAGCACTGTACTTTTCAATGAAGATAACTTTAAACTAGTCTTAACTTTAAAGAAATACACTCTATACATTGCTAATGTGCTAAATTACTATTCTAGCTGCAAATGTCTGGTTTTTGGTGCAATATCTACATAGGTGTATAGAGGCCCATTTCCAGCAACTATCACTCCAGTGTTCTAATGGTACAATGTGTTTGCTCATTGGCTCAGAAGGCTAATTGATGATTAGAAAACCCTTGTGCAATCATGTTCACACATCTGAAAACAGTTTAGCTCGTTACAGAAGCTACAAAACTGACCTTCCTTTGAGCAGATTGAGTTTCTGGAGCATCACATTTGTGGGGTCAATTAAACGCTCAAAATGGCCAGAAAAAGAGAACTTTCATCTGAAACTCGACAGTCTATTCTTGTTCTTAGAAATGAAGGCTATTCCACAAAATTGTTTGGGTGACCCCAAATTTTTGAACGGTAGTGTGTATATATATATATATATATATATATATATATATATATATATATATATATATATATATATATATATATATATATATATATATATATATATATATATATATATATATAAAACTCCCCCTGGTGCTGTTTTGTACTGTTTTTGTACTGTTTCAGTACTTCTTTTGATTATTATTATTTTTTTGATTGTATAAAAATGTTGAATGTTATAAATAAAGGTTTTGGAAAAAAAATAAAATTACAAATAAAAAGACTCCCACACTTGCCGTCAGGGTGCGCAATATGACGTAAACCGTTGGCCAACCAAAAAGTAACCACAGAACACTATACGGTATAGTGTTCTGTGGTTACTTTTTGGTTGGCCAAGCGGACGTGACGACAGGCTGTCCTCACTCAGGTCCGGAGGGGGCGTGCCTTAAGTCCGGCTGGAAATCGGGAGAATGGTTGTCCCGGGAGAGGCACTGAAATTCGTGAGTCTCCCGGAAAATTCGGGAAGGTTGGCAAGTATGTTTCTACCACTTGTCCTTAATAATGTTGACAAAATATTATAATGATAAATGACACAATATGTTACTGCATATGTCAGCAGCTAAATTAGGAGACTTTGTTTGCTTACTAACTACTAAAAGACAAGTTGTCTTGTATGTTCACTATTTTATTTAAGGACAAACTGGCCATAAGAAACATATGTTTAATGTATCCTAAGATTTTTTGTTAAAATAAAGCCAATAATGCAATTTTTTGTTGTCCCCTTTATTTAGAAAAGTATCGAAAAGTATAGAAATACATTTTGGTAGCAGTACCGCTACCAAAATATTGGTGTCGGGACAACACTAATTTATACACACAAAAAAGAACATATTAAATATCAACTTACCTCCAGGGTTCCTGCGGATGAGGAGTTTTCGAATTTCATCATAAACAAAGATGAGGAAACTGTAAGGGAATGCGCAGAACCACCAGGAAGGTCTGCAAATACACAAGATAAGACACATAAGGTTCAACATATTTATTTAGGTTTAGGGTGTCCAAACTACAACCCGCGGGCCGCACTTGGCGCCTGCCACTGTCTTCTATGTGGCCCGGGAGATGTCATTAATAAGGAATCTGGCCCGCCGGGTGATTTCCAATTACGCTTAAATATCTGGCAATCTTTTTTTCTTGCAACCTTTCTGACCATCTTGTGGACAAGGTGAGTAATTTAGGTCTAAGACCATGAATTGTGAGTTGAAATGAACACAGTATTTACTTCTATGACCCAGTCAGGACAACCTTCCCTTTTCATGGTGCAACAAAAAAAAAATGCAAAAAGTCAACACACATGCTCACTGAACTATGTGGATATCATAAAAACACAATTACACCAATTAAAACCATTACAGTACTTTTACTTGATGGGAAAAATGTAAAACACTCTTTCTACACTTACTCATGTTAGGCGCATTTTAGCTGCTTGATATTTCTGATTGATTACAAAACTTTAAGGGGGTCATCACTGAAGTATTTTTCGGACTTCGGATTATATATGTTTTTTCCCTTCGGCCGGTGCGACTTATACTCCGGAGCGACTTATAGTCCGAAAAATACGGTACTATAAGCCTTTATTGGCCAGGGTTAGCATAAAAGGGGAGTGTGTGTTAAAGGAACATGGGGGTCAGGACACTCACTTTAGGGGGAACATTCTGAGGGCCACATCCATGCCTGGGCAGTAGGACAAGAAGGCAGCCAGGGCCGTCTCTTCGAACAGGCCGAAAATCAAGATCTTGTTCCTATTTGGATGAGATGTCGGCGTTAAAGAGCAGCAACGGAGCTGACATTCGGAGAATTATGTTGTTGGACTTACTTCATGCCCTGCTGGAACACAGAGTTACGCCTGGTCTTGCAGACGATGACGTCGGCCCACTGCACCACCACAATACTGACAAAGAAGGCGGTGTGGCACGTGAACTCCACGATCTTCCTCTGCTCGTACGTCTGGAGCAGAAACACGGCAAGTGAGCATATGCCGGCAGACACAACAAAGGTGTTGGATTTACTTACCCATTGTTGGCCGTAGCTGTCCTCCAAGTCGTTGACGGCGCGGTCGTCCCAGTTGAGGCGAATGCCCACGAGGTGAGAGGGCAGGAAGCCGTTTTCGGCCAGGATGACAAAGTAGGCGAAGAAGCCACCGAGCGCCTGGATCATACCTAAGGAACCGAAAAGATATGAACTTGTCTTGCCTTGATGGTCCGAAACCGAATGAAACGTCACCCACCAATTTGTCCGTAAGCAATGCTGATGAGGCGCTCGTTCACCAGCTTGTCCCTGAATGGGTTCCTAGGCTGACGCTTCATAATGTCGCTCTCAGCCGCCTCGTAGGCCAGGGAGATAGCAGGCACCTGAGAGAAGATGTCGCAGTTATAGCATGGTACAGCGTAGAGCAGCAAGATGGAGTCTGCGTTCGCAGAAGCACCATGTCAGTTCCCAGATCGATGCAGAGGATGGTGATGGTGCCCAGCGGCAAGGGAATATTGACGATGATGAACAGGAGGAAGGGTGTGATCTCTGGGATGTTGCTGGTCAGGGTGTAGGCGATGGACTTCTTCAGGTTATCAAAGATCAGGCGACCTGAGGGTATTGAAAGCATTGATGACTAAGTATTCAAGGAAAGGATGAACTCTGGACTTTGTGCTGTCTTTTCACCTTCTTCCACTCCGGTGACAATGGAGGCAAAGTTGTCGTCCAGCAAGATCATGTCCGCAGCTTGCTTGGACACGTCCGAGCCTGAGATTCCCATGGCAACGCCGATGTCGGCCTTCTTCAGCGCAGGGGAGTCGTTCACGCCGTCGCCTGTCACAGCCACAATGGCACCCTGGGAGAGCAGAGAGCGACGGCAGGGATGAGGGCTTGTTTAATAGACCACTGGCACCATCTGCTGTCCTTCAACGTTATTGCACCTCATTTGACTCACACACTGGTCTCAAATGACCAAGTCGAGGTGATCTACCTCATTTAAATAAAAATATATCAAGGCTGTCAAATGATACATATTTTAATCAGATTAATCACAATTAGGAATTTGGATTAATCATGATTAATCAAATTTGCTTTCTAAAGGACCCCTATATTTGTACACAAATCAGTTTTTAAAAAGTTTTACTTGAATGCATGTTATATATTTGCACATAACAGTTTTATCTAAAGATGTATTTTGGAGTGACATTTTCCAGAGAGCACAATAGTCTCCTCACTCATTGTTGTACTTATGTATGTACTGATTGATTGATGATTGATATATATATATATATATATATATATATATATATATATATATATATATATATATATATATATTAGGGCTGCAACAACTAATCGATTAAATCGATTAAAATCGATTACCAAAATAGTTGGCGATTAATTTAGTCATCGATTCGTTAGAATCATGCGCTTTTTTTTGTGTGGTTATTTTGTTGTTGTTTTTTTTGTTTTATAAACATTTATTTATAAACTGCAACATTTACAAACAGCTGAGAAACAATAATCAAAATAAGTACAAAACAGCGCCAGGGCGTCGGTGAGGCTACGTCTCATGAGGTGGCGTAAGCTAGCCAATGATGTGGTCATGTGCAGCTCACGTGACGACGCCGTCTCCTTTGCTGGAAACATTTGAAAAATGGCGCAGGAAAACAGTACCGATAGTTTAGCGGAGAAACATCTTGAGGTTATTGCTTCAATGGAGAAAAGTGTACGACCTAAGTCGTCAAAAGTGTGGGAACACTTCACTTTAAAGACTTCAAAGAAGAGCGTTTCCTGCAAAATGGCACGGAAGTACAACATTGCTTCAGGAGCACCTGAAAAGGAAACATGTTGGAGCCATGGATGAAGGGAGGAACTCACAGTACGTAACTTTTTAAGTCCATAGTGGCAACAAGCATTCATGAGTTCAGCTTTTTTGTGAGTAACGTTAAAGTTATGCCTTTGTTGCAACGCGGGGCTGATAATGTGTCTCCGGCACATTTGACTCCGTTTTGAGAGAGAAAACGCTCGGTTACCAATTTGGAAATAAACGTAACGGACAGAAATATCTCAGGTTGGTTTCATAATGGATCAATGTAGCCGGGCCGATTAAGTTATATAAATATATTTAGATTTGAGTGACGCTTTAGTATAACTAAACGTTATGAAGGTGCTGGAATATTTCATGCTATTATTCAGAGGCAGCCTAAAATGAATCCTTTATTATTCACAACAGAAACGTGAACAATATCTGATTCAATTCTGATGAGTTACATTTCTGTGTTATTGTTGGTGTATGCTGCACCCCCAATGTCCACAACATGGTGCCAGTATGCTGTTTTTTTCAATAAAATACTGGAAAGGATAGAAATGTAGTTTGTCTCTTTTATCCGATTATTAATCGAAGTAATAATCGACAGATTAATCGATTATCAAATTAATCGTTAGTTGCAGCCCTAATATATATATATATACATATATATATATATATAGTGACAATCTACAATGTAAATAGTCCTGAAAATAAAGAAAACACATTGAATGAGAAGGTGTGTCCAAACCATCCATTTTCTACCAACTGAAATATGCTCTTGCGTCACGTCGTTTACATCCCCGTTTACAACTTGATTTGTTTATTGCACTTCTACGGGGATGACGTGTGACATAAAAGTCTCTTCCAAAGCGCTAGAGGGCAATGTTTTCCTGAGTGAGCAACCACAATTTTGTTGACGAGCTATTAACGGCCGAATGAAGCGACATCCACATTGTTGTTGTAGCTGGAACTAATCATTTTGAAACAACGCTCACTTTTTTTCTCCACTTTGCTCTGAACCCCCAGGATAGTACGTTCGCGAAGGTGGGCTGTGCGACCCCGAACGATTCGAGGTGAGGAATGGCAGGAAGGGAAACCCAGAAATTATGTACCGTATTTTTCGGACCATAGGGAGCACCGGATTATAAGACGCACTGCCGATGAGCCGATTAAGGTCTATTTTCATACAAAAGGCGCACCGGATTATAAAGGTACATTAAAAGGGGTCATATTACGATTTTTTTGTAAATTTAAAACACTTCCTTGTGGTCTACATAACAAGTAACGCTGGAAAAGTGTTCCGTGAAAACCGTCCGACCGGAACTCTCTAATAACTAAAGTTCCATGGGTACATTTTTTTTTATAACCCACTAAACTAGTAGTGTTTAGCGCTTTCATAGTGAGTCTACTGACAGATATAAGTTAGAACTTTACGCTATACTTTATACTTGAAATGGTACCAGCGGAAGATAAATACCTCATTACAAGAAGATAGAGAAAAAGAAGAAGCTTATCGACTATGGGGTTTTCACGGACTACAATGGCGGACGCGCTCAAATTTTCAGGACTTATACAGATCCCAAATACAGATCAGCAGGCACCAGAAGGTAAGAAAAGTTGTTTTTGCATAATATTGCAAGACAAAACGCCAGATGATATGTCTGCTAAAAGTTGCCATTTCGCGGTCCTTATACACACACACCATAATAATACTGTTGAAGCACAGTTCCTTTGACTACGGTAGCCGTAATGCTGCCACAATCCATCAAGCGGTCTGGCTTCATTGCTTACCAAAGTCGTACTAAAACATTTTAACAGATTTTTGAGCGCCGTGTGTAATGTTCTATATTCTCAAAGGAACATTTAAAGTTTTGGTGTTGTTTACTGGCCTCATCTTGCAGTCTACACGTATATCTTATGTGTGACTGCCATCTACTGGTCACAGTTATCATTACACCATGTACAAATTAAAATAGCTTTGAGGTCAGCAAGCACCACCAGAATAATTCTGTACATTAGGCGCATCTGTTTATAAAGCGCACTGTCGATTTTTGAGAAAATGAAAGGATTTTAAATGCGCCTTATAGTCTGAAAAATACGGTACTAATAAAGCCAATTAAACACAGCTCTGCGGTCCGTGTCACCGCTGACGTGAAGCTAGATTTTTTTGGACGTGAAAGTACCGATCTCCCGTAAGCTTCGGAAGGAGAGGAGCCAGCCAGCTATGTGATGCAAAATCATATTCCAGACTTTAGTCACAACAGAGTAGAAATAACAAAACGTAATAATTTGATCCAAACCTGTCTCTGGCAACCCTCCACAATGATCAGTTTCTGCTGAGGCGAAGTCCTGGCGAAGACAATTTCAGTGTGGTTCCTCAAGATGTCGTCCATCTGATCCTGGGAAAGGTCCTTCAGGTCGGTGCCGTGGATCACACAGGCCTTGGCATCCCTGCAAGTAGCGACAGAAGTGTTATTGGTGTTTTAAAGAGTTTGCACAAACAAAAGAGTAGTTTGACTTACCTGGGATTGACTTGGCTGACGGGGATGTTGAGACGAGCAGCAATGTCCTCAACAGTCTCGTTGCCCTCAGAGATGATGCCCACACCTTTGGCGATGGCTTTGGCTGTGATCGGATGATCTCCAGTGACCATGATGACCTAAAATGAGCAAACGCCATAAAGAAACTCTGCTTCACGTGTGGAGACTTTAGCTTTGTTTGGGTTGAAAATGCTCACCTTGATACCAGCAGAGCGACATTTGCCAACAGCGTCAGGCACGGCAGCACGAGGAGGGTCGATCATGGACATGAGGCCAATGAAGCAAAGGTTGTCCGTCTGGAAGTTGACGTCATCCGTGTCGAAGGCAAAGCCTTTTGGGTATTGGTCCTCTGGGAGCATCAGGTGGCAAAAGCCTGGAGGGAAAAACAAGCATTATATGTATACAATTTTAGTCATAGTTTAAATAAAATGTGGACAATTGTTAACCTTTGTCAGTACCATAGATACTTTTGTGGAATTAAACATTGTAATATGTATTAAAACCTGTATATTTAAATACTTTTTATATTTAGTAACAACAAAATGTTTTATCATATTTAGCAAGCATTCAGGACTATAAGCCCCTACTTCTTTTCCTATGCTGAACCCTGCTGCTTATTAATCGGTCTGGCTAATTTATGGCCTGAATGTCCATCCATCCATTTTCTACCGCTTGTCCTTCTCAGGGTCATGAGAGTGCTGGAGTCTACCCCAGCTGCACATGGGCGAAAGGCGGGGTACACCCTGGACAAGTTGCCACCTCATCGCAGGGCCAACACAGATAGACAGACAACATTCACACTCACATTCACACACTCGGGACAATTTAGTGTTGCCGATTAACCTATCCCCAGGTGCATGTCTTTGGCGGTAGGAGGAAGCCGGAGTACCCAGAGGGAACCCACGCAGTCACCGTGCTGCCCCGGCCAAATTGTAAATAGATTTAAAACAAAACAAGCAATTGTTTGTGCTACAGTGCCATCTTTTGGATGAGAATGCGCACTGCTGGTGCTGCTGGGTGAACCTTTACAGTGTTTCCTGATGTTTAAAGCTTTCAAACGGAAGTACAAGTGATGTTCCGTCTTAAAATTGTCCACAGCGTTTCTACTCTTATGTTTTAATTTTTACAGTACAACCAAAACTGGTTATACTTACTAAACCGTCCCATGTGTGATGCCTCTAGGAGTGTTTTCATGCATATTTGTACGTGCTATCATAATGTAATGAAGCTAGCATTGTTAGCATTAGCTAATATGCTAACACGTTAACAAGTGTCTTTGTTAGTATTTTTAACTTACAATGGCATTTTTTTTTGTATTTTTTATTTGACGGGGACAGTACAATTAAACGTTGCTACACATAGGTAACCGATGTCACAGTACATAAGACTTCTAGCCACAGGCTAATTTGCAAACCTCGTCCCTGGTTTGCATTGTTCTGTTTTCACAAATTCCTCAGTAATTTCACGGAGATGTCACAGGGGAGTTATTGAATCTGTTTAGCTGATTGGAGAGCTAGTTTCTACAGCTCGTGGGCCCATGACGATGACTTCTGTTTTGTTTGATCAACTGTTTTACTGCCGTCTTACAGACAATTAATGTATGTAAATAAACATTGACATAAATGTCCTGTGTAAATAACAATTCACAAGGTACATATCTTCAGCTTGTTGTCTGGTGCAGCTAATATATGGAAAAATATTTTTCTTTTTCCAAAATTTAGTGGGTGCGGCTTATAATCCGGGAAATATGGTGAAATAAAATATATCTATAAATAAAAAAATATAATAATAATAATTTGATTAAAATTGTAATTATTTGGAAAACTTAAGTGAGGAATTAAACACAACTTTTTTGTTTTAAACATTTCATTTTTGATATTTGCTATGTTTAAGAATAAACACGTACAACATTTTAATATTTGTAGGAGTAATTGAGTGTGGAATTTACAAACAGTTTTTAAGTTATTACATCGTTATTATTAAAAACTTTATTTTTTTAAATAAAATTAAAATATAACATTTCATAAAACATTTTAAATAAAAAATGTGACATCCTTTTGAGGGATTTATCCAGCTATAATATGTAGGAGTAATTAAGTGTGTAATTAAACAATATGCTACTATGTTTTAAAAACAATTTTTTAAAATACTTTTAAGAATACAAAGTAAATAATATTCAAAAGAAAACATGTGGCACTACCTTGAATGGACACTTTTGAGGGATTTACCCAGCTATAATATGTAAGAGTAATTAAGTGTGGAATCAAAAAATATACTACTATATTTTGAAAACATATTATTTATTAAATACTTTAAAGATAAAAATAAGTAATTATATTCAAAATAAAACATGTGGCACTACCTTAAATAGACACTTTTGAGGGGTTTACCCAGCTATAAAATGCAGAAGTAATCAAGTGTCACATTAAATTGTATTTTGTAGCTATTGAAGTCAATAAAACTAGAATTGCATGACTGTAGATGACCACAATGTATCCCAACAGACATCCTGCTATTGTAATTCTTTTGGAAATGTATGTGAGTGCCATAACAAAGTGTAAAAGGTGACACTGAATCCATGAGGAAGAAATGTCATATTATTATCAATCAGTCAGTTTTTTTAATCTGCAATTGTGTTAATTAACCTTCTTTTATTGCGTTTGTATTTGTTCACTTTATCTGTGAGGAAGTGAAAGAATGTGTTTTTATTATTGCTGACTATTTGCTGTGCTTATGCTGCTACCTCTAGGCCAGGACACTCTTGCTAAAGCAAATTTTAATCTCAATGGTGGTCAAATAAATGTTATTGAAAAATGACCAAAAAAATACAAATAATACATACAACATATAATCCAATAATATTTAACAAAATATTTTGGTATAGTGGAGTTTTTTTTATTTTTCGATTTTCCACATAGTTGGATCCTTACCCAATACTCTCTCTCCAAGTCCTCCCAGCTCCATGTAAGCATTCTGAAAGGCCTCCTTTAACTCCTCATCCATAGGCTGCTCTTTGCCCTGCACCATGATTGTGGAGCAGCGGTCCAGGATCCTCTCAGGGGCTCCCTTCATCACCAGCAGGTAGCGGTTGTCATTTAGGTCTTCTGTTTCATGCACTGAGAGCTAAAGGAGAAGAAGTTAATTAGGATGATGATGATGAAACCTTGCATTTAGGGGTGTAACATCAACAGTTTGACTTACTTGGTATTTGTTGGTGGAGTTAAAGGGGATCTCTGCCACCTTCTTGTTCTTTTCCCTCATCTGCCTGACCGAGCCGCAGGACAGCTCGATGCACTTAAGCAAGGCCGACTCCGAGGCGTCTCCCGCCACGTCGCGTTTGAGGATGGCCACCGAGTCTTGTCCCGCCTTGAACTGAGCGCGGTTGCACAGAGCGGCGATACGGGCCAGAGTCTGCCATGTCACGGAGCTCTTGTCGAACGAGGCACCTGGAGGAGGAAGTAACGTCGTGAATTAATTTGTCGTGCAGCAGCGGCGCCTGGACCCCCGTCGACCTTCTCCACACTGACCAGATTGGTCCTCTGTGGTGTCGGCCTCGTGGATCTGGTTGTCGAACCACATGTGGGCCACGGTCATCCTGTTCTGGGTCAGGGTGCCTGTTTTGTCAGAGCAGATGGTGGAGGTGGAGCCCAGAGTCTCTACAGCCTCCAAATTCTTCACCAAGCAGTTCTTTTTTGCCATACGCTTGGCAGTTAGGGTCAGACACACCTAAACACATCACTTGGATCAGACTCATTTCAAGCTTTAAGGGGAACTGCACTTTTTTGGGGGAAGGAAACTGTACTTTTTAGGGAATTGTGCCTATTTTATTCATAATCCCTATGTCAGATATATGTCATCACATATATTTTTCTATGCATTCTAATTTGTAATATACGGCCAGTATGAGGTAGCAAACAATGCAGGTAATGGCAGTCCTCTATTGTGTTCATTTAACCCACTAAAAAACAAAAAAAATGCCAACATAAAACCATTTACATGTCGGGACCAGCATAATAGCCAAGTATTAATGACATTAGTATTATAAAACCTAACTAATTCTAGATGAGTGGTTTTGAAACTTTTTTCACTAATTACCACCTCGGAAAAAGCTGGACTCTCCAAGTACCACCATAATGACCAACATTAAAATACCGTAGCGTAGTAGGCCTAAGTATTTATTAAAAACAAGGCAGAGGTTTTATTTAACAAGTATATTTAATATTTTTGGCCATTGTAACAGTCCACACAGTTTGAGCAGTAACACTGTGTTTGAGTATATGAAAATAAACACTGTACTTTGATCAAGTAATTATTTGGTGTACCACAATTTGAGAATCGCTGTTCTAGATTATAAATCATGCCTCTTAACAGTGTAGTAGAAGGTTGTGGACTCAAGTCGAACTTTGACATTCAACTTAGAACCGGAGATTGCAAAAAAGACACAAAAAGATGCTCTTTGCACCCTCCTTTTTTTTTTATATCAGCGTGAGGAATATGATTCATTCTTACAATATAAGATTCCGGATCATCATTTGTCCCAAAGTGCACAGTCGCTGTTGGATCACATTAAGTCTGCCCTGATTAGTACCGTAAATTCCGGACTATAAGCCACTACTTTTTTTCTACGCTTTGCACCCTGCGACGTATAATACGATGCGGCTAATTTAAGGATTTTTCTTCGCTGACGGCCATAATGTAAATAGTTTTCATTAAAACACGTGCAAAGACACTTGAATGGTGTGTTATTGTTTGTTCTATGGTGCCGTCTTTTGGACGAGATTGCTCACTGCAGGTGAGCGTTTCTACTCGTATGGATTCTTCATTCATCACCCCGAGCAACGTTTGTAAGTTTTACAGTAAAACTAAAACAATGCTGACTTATGAAACTGTCCAATGTGTGATGTCTGTAGAAGTGTTTTAATGCATATTTGTATGTGCTATCGTAATGTAATGACGCTAGCGTTGTTAGCATTAGCTAATGTGCTAACACGTCTATGAGTGTCTGTTAGTATTATTAATTTACAAAGGCATTCTTTTTGTATTGTTCCAGCTTCACACATTCCTCAGTAAATTCACCATAACGTCACCATGGAGTTATTGAACCTGTGTAACTGATTGGAGAGCTAGCTTCCGCAGCTAGTGGGTCCATGATGATGACTTCTGTTTTGTTTGATCAGCCGTCTTACTGCTGTATCACAGGCACCGTTTGGAAACAATTAAGGTACGTAAATAAATATTTATAACATATTTCTGTTTAAATAATTAATTTCACATTGTATATATCTGTGACTTATATATGTAAAAAAAAAAATGTTCCCAAAAAATTTAGTGGGTGCGGCCTATATACCGGTGCGCTCTATAGTCCGGAGAATACGGTAGTTGTTATAGTTGCTGAAGGAAATAACGAACACTGTATGCTTAGCAATGACAAAAATACGTAATTACCTGTTATCATGAATGTGCCTGTAAGTTACATATATACTTAAAGTGTGTATATAAAACATTGAGGGAGGGTTTTGGATGTGTTTTGGAGCACTTAATAGGCGGAATAGAGAAAACCCAATTACCTCCGTTGATAGCTTACTCTTGTTCACGTTTATTTACAAGTTTACACTTTATTTTTTGAGTCAAAAATATAAAAGTTTGAGGATTTGGTAAAATTGTAAACCGCTAAAATGATGTACAAAGCAAACTATAACCTGCTCCCAAAGAATGTACAACAATTCTTCTCAACTAAAGAGGAGAAATATAACCTAAATCTAATTTAAAACATTTGTATGCATGTACAACACTTAGAACCTTTAGCATATCAGTATGTAGAATTAAATTATGGAATGGATTAAGTAAAGAAGTTGAACATTGTACTGATATGATCCAGTTCAAGAGGTTGTTCAAATTAATAGTGCTTACAAAGTACAAAGAAGAAGAATTATGAGAAATACTTTCAACCTTATTGAAAATAAGATATTCTTCATCTCAGTATGTTAATAATGACTGACTTAATTATATATTACAAAACTGTTGTATTACTCATTCACGGATGTCATTTTACTATAAAAAAGTCAGTAAATGAATGTATATACAGTATTTGTAAACGCTCTGAAGTGGGAAAGGGGTAGGATAAAATAAGCTTTGCTTCTTCCTACTCCTTTTCAGACATGATGTAAAGTGAAATTATATGAAATTGTGTGATGTATTATGCTGTAAATGTGTTCATGTTCGAAATAAACTAAAGAAAGAAAGTTAGAATGTATTAAAATAAAAACATGTGTGCTTATCTCACATAAGGATTGTGAATGAAAGGCAAAATTCCAAAAAAAGGTGCAGTTTCCCTTTAAACGACAGCGGGATGATTCCTACTTACAGTGACAGTAGCCAGCAGGCCTTCAGGCACATTAGCCACAATGATACCAATGAGGAAGATGACAGCCTCCAGCCAGGAGTAGCCCAAGATTAGGGCCAGGACGAAAAAGCTGACGCCCAGGAAGACAGCCACACCGGTGATGATGTGGATGAAGTGCTCGATCTCCTTGGCGATGGGTGTTTTGCCTGTCTCCAGGCCAGAGGTCAGAGTAGCAATGCGACCCATGACGGTACGGTCTCCGGTGCAGATGACGATTCCACGCGCTGTGCCTGGTTTCGGGGAATGAAAGGAAAGAGTAGTTCATTTCATTTACACTTTTTTTTCCGCACGGCACAGTACTACTAGCTCAACTTGACTCAACACTTCAAAAAGAGTACAGCAGGAAATGCAAAAACCCTACCACATTGAATGCATCAGTCGGAAATAGCAACATGTTGAAAGTTTTTAAAAAGGACCTACGATGATGTTCGTCTTTTCTGACTTACTAATATTGTTCCATTGTTGGATACTCATGTTAAACAATGCCAAAGTATCAAATCACAAGGTTCATTCATTTGGTTGTGAGCTCTGTCACTCAGAGTTGCATTGCAAAATTCTACAGAACAAATAGTTATGTATTTATTTTGTTTCGAGTTTAGACTGGATTTTATTTATATTTATATTAATAAAGGTAAATTATTGGTATTGTTCATTATCAATAGTGCTATTTCTATTGGTATTTGTATTGCTCCATTTGTAGTGTAATAATGCTCATTGTCATTTCTGCATTATTATTTATTTCGCTAACTGCTTCTTTGCTATCACTCTTACCATCATATTTGTACATATCCTATTTGCTGATGTTGCTCTATTGTTATTGTTGTGTTTGCTGTTGTTGTTTTTGTCTCTCTGTCTAATCCCTCTCTTGTCCCCACAATTTCCCCCTCTGTCTTCCTTTTTTTCTCCTTCTATCCCCTCCTGTTCCGGCCCGGCTGCACCAAATGATAATATAAATACATTTAATAAAGTCAAATACAAATAAGGCAACAAGAGAAGTATCCTACACTTCTCTTTTGTAAAGTAAATCTGAACAGTCGATATGGGCATCTACATCAACTATATGATTTGCCTGAGAAACTGAACAGGACAAAAAAATAAAAAATAAAAATAAATAAAAATAAAAAGATTGGATTTTATTTGGTGCGCGGCATAGAGATGCTGTGCACAAATGACGCATGAGCAGTGCGCAATTACGCAGGCGCGCACCTTTGAGGAAACGTTGATTATAAAGATGTTTGACCAATAAGCGACCATATACAGTAGGCAGAATCCCGAATAAACATGGACAGGGAATAGTAAACACTATTGTTGTCAACAAAGTATTGTCTTTTAGAAAAAAGTTGCAAAGTTTGCAAAATAGTTATGTTAAGGAGAACACACCTTCCACACAGTTGGTGGAGAAGAATGCCACATTTCGGGTCTCCAAGGGGTTGTCATGAGTACAGTCAGGTGACCTGCTCTGAGGCTCCGATTCGCCAGTTAGGGAGGAGTTATCCACCTATTAACAGCAGGGGGCGGGAAAAACAGGAAAGAACATTTAGGAGTTTGTTTGGTCTTGTTTAACGACACATCGGCGTCGGTCACGCCCGCCTCTTCACCTTGCAACCATGTGCTGAAACCACTCGGACGTCGGCGGGGATCCGGTCTCCTCCCTTCACTTCGATCAGATCTCCGGCCACCACTTCTTCAGCGTTGATCTGTGACTTCTCTCCCTCTCGGATCACCAGCGCTTGCTGTGGTCGATTGTTGAAAAAAACGCATCAGAAATTAAACCCTGCAGGCATGATTGACTGTTGTTTTGTTGAACATGTGTGTGTGTGTGTGTGTGTGTGTGTGTGTGTGTGTGTGTGTGTGTGTGTGTGTGTGTGTGTGTGTGTGTGTGTGTGTGTGTGTGTGTGTGTGTGTGTGTGTGTGCGCGTTGCTCTCTGCTTTCACATGGCGGGAACGCCTTACCTGAGGCACCATGTTCTTAAAAGACTCCATGATTTTGGAGCTCTTGGCCTCTTGGAAATACGAGAAGCAACCGGTAATGACAACGACCGCCGTGAGCACAATACCTAGGTACAGCTAAACAGATATCGCACGTGTTATAGGTTCAGGTGTGGTCATTTTGGTAAGGGGTGCAGGAGACGTGTCTCCTTACGTTGTCTCCCGCGGGTCGTCTTCAGTGGCGGCCTGGATGGCGTAGGCCAGGAAGCAGAGGATGGCGCCGGTCCACAGCAGGATGGAGAAGCCGCCAAAGAGCTGGCGGCAGAACTTGACCCACTCCGGGGTTGTGGGAGGCGGGGTGAGCGCGTTAGGGCCATCCCTGAGAAGGTATTCTGCTGCCTTGGCATTGGTCAGACCCTGGAGGGATTAAAGAAAACAAAAACAGTTGTTACTCTGGAATTTAAATATTGTACAACAAATACTGTTTGTATGATTTGTGTAAGCGTGTGGACCGGACGGTCAGCGAGCAATAGAAGTACTATTGCACCACCTGGTGGCCAACTGGGAGAAAATTCATTTACCTGGACAATGTCTGTCTGGTATTTCCTGCATACCTCCTCTACGGACATCTTGTGTTCCGTCTGTACAAGGAAAACAAAATCATATGATTTTTATATTTTAACAGGAGCGTATACCAGTTAGCAGTTGTGCATGCAAGAACAACTGTTGGTCATATTAACATAAGACAGTTTTCTTTATTTGGAAATGTTTCATTGTAACAGTAATAAATTGTATTTGTTTGAACATGCATTACAAATTCAACATGTCCGAAAAGGAGTAGAAAGAAGCAGAGCTTATTTATTCCTACCCCATCTCCAAGTCTGAGTAATTCTGCCAATTTGTGTTGAAGTTGTTAACAAATGACTATTCAATAAGTCATTTCTAACAAATGGATTCTATGCATGCAGTTCACCTGGGGGACATCTGAGTATCATGGCAACCGGTCTGTTTGTCGCACCGCGTGTGGGGGCTTCCTGCTATCAAGTTTCTTACCAGCAAAGAAATACAACTTTTGACCCTGTATGACAGACTTTCAATTCTCTTCAACAGCAATCAGGTTGTTTGACAAGTCAGTCACACCCTCTGCTTTCATCTTACAATTAATAATATCACATTTATCTGTCACTTTCTCACTTGTGTTCACCTGTGTTGAAAGAGTAAGAGGAAGCTTTCTACTCACAATGGGCACTTCCTTCTTCAGGTCGTCCATATCCTTGGTGGCCCCCCCCTTCTTCTTCTTGGGGGATCGGTCATCTTTGTCCTGTGTGGTGGCAACGCGGTAACTGTCTGACCGGCCATACTACAGACACACACACAGGTTTTATGCATGCCCTTCAATTACAAATACAGTGGTACCTCCAAAGTCAACAAAAAACAGGCATTAAACGTTTGGATTTTTGGAATACTACGCCTCAAAAGCCGATGATTTCCATAGAAGAGAAAATAGAAACAATGAAGTTATTGAAGTATAAGTTACATACACATTAAATATGTGCTCAAGTATATACACGTAGTACTCACAACCTGAATACGCTAAACACTACTGGGTCACTCCTTTCTGTTTGTCAAGGGTGAGTTGTTATTTATATAGTTAATAAACAATGGAAAAAAATTGCCATTTTGCCATTTTTGGAAGTCAACTGGCATCACGAACTGGATTGTATTTGACTTTGGAGGTTCCACTATAATAGGTTGTGTCCCTTTGTCTCAGGAAAATGTTAAATAAAGAATAATTTGCTCTCCGAGCCAAGATAATACATCATCAATCATGCAAGTAACAGTACATCATGCACACCCTTTTGAAGCGGCCTTGAGAAGTAGATTTTTACCTACTCAGTGGCCTTGTGGTTAGAGTGTCCGCCCTGAGATCGGCAGGTGGTGAGTTCAAACCCCGGCCGAGTCATACCAAAGACTATAAAAATGGGACCCATTACCTCCCTGCTTGGCACTCAGCATCAAGGGTTGGAATTGGGGGTTAAATCACCAAAATGATTCACAGACTAGATAGATTAGACACTATTGTCATAAGAGACAAGACACTAAAAAATCACATAAAGGTTTGCCTGAGGTCAGTTGTGTTTGATCACTATTGATCAAATAGTTTCTGCACATACCCGCCTGACGGACACATTAGAACAAGAACTCTTTAATCAGCATGAACAGTGTTGCTGATGTTTTAATTCCGTTTGAGAGCACACAGGGGTGTTCAAAGTCCGGCACTAGTACCATTTGTGGCTTGCAGCCTTAAAAAAAATAAATGTTTTGCATATTATGGAAAAGTGGAGTCACAATTTTTTTGGTCGGGTACAGTGTGTTTCTACTAGGGATGGGAATCCTGCAGCAACCCACGATTGAATTCCGATTTCTGGGTGACGATTCGATTCAGAATCGATTCTCAATTCAACACAATTCTCGATTTAACTTAATTTTTCCAATATGTTATTTAGTTACATGTTACAAAAGCTATTCTTGGTTGCTGACCTATATGGTCAGCGAGAAAGCGCTGAGATGGCTTCAAAACGTATTTTTAAGAATTGATTCTTAAAATAAATCTATATATATATTTTTAATTATGAATCGATTTAAAATCGGATAAAATCTTGATTCAGATACGAATGAATTTTTGGGAACCCACATAACACACATTACCAAAGCTATTTCTCCGTGAACTGGCTAGTGTGAATTTTTATTGAAAACCCGACTTCAGTTTAGGAACACTTGAGCTCAGCACATAAACAAACAAAAACAAGTGGATAAGACAAAATAAGTGCCATTTTCCAGTAGAGATGCAGAACGGATGTACAAGCTGGAACTATGAATGCTGCACTAAAGGCAAAAAATAATTTTCTTTAAAAAAATGAAATAATTCAAACTAATCTGTATTTCCTAATAATGTTGGAAGTCCTTTGCAGTTTTTTCCCATAGTTTTGTTGTTTTTTATCTTTTAAAACCATTAAAACAGTTTACACAAGAGCTTAGCAGTTTTATGTTTTGCATTTTCCCTTAAGGCGTCATATTATGATTTTTTTCTACATTTCAAACAACTTCCTTGTGGTCTACATAACATGTAATGGTGGTTCTTTGGTAAAAAGGTCTGCATCAATTATGTTTTACAGACCATCTTTAATTTTCCTGAGGGAACTCTCCTGAAGGAATCAATAAAGTACTATGTATCTATTCAAGTCGCTTCCTGACCACCTCTTCAAATGCGCCATTTTGTGGGCAGTCTTATTTACGTGGCTCCACTTCAACTCAGTCTTCTCACCGTCATCCATGTTGTAGTTTTTAGCGCTTCCATACGGAGTCTTCTGACAGATATACGTTTGAACTCTACGCTACTTTGTATTAGAAATGGCAACAGCGAAACATGCATTCGCATGTATGAGCCAGTCTGCCTCAAAACAAGAAGATAGAGACCATAAAGGAACTTATTGACGACGTCATACTACAATTGCAG